>NC_051158.1:149064471-149089330 GCF_013339745.2 Dermacentor silvarum | reverse complement strand
CGAGCGCCCTGCAACGATGCTGCTTTCCCATTAAGCATTATATGACATTGTCTTTTCACAGTAAACGTGCGATACTGTGGGTCACCTAAGAGGCACTTTATGTTGTGTATATTTACGTACGACGTCTATGCCAGTGTGAGTGCGCTGCGCAGATACACAGGATGATGCACTGGTATCGCTTGCTGAATTTCTCGATATATGTGCAATACAGTCTTCCAGCGTCCCGATACGTAGCTAAGCGATCAACGAAATTGAGAGTCGGATACAAAAAAGAACAGCGAGCGCCCTGCAACGATGCCGCATTCCTATTAAACATTATATGACATTGTCTTGTCACAGTAAACGTGCGATACTGTGGGTCACCTAAGAGGCACTTTATGTTGTGTATATTTACGTACGACGTCTATGCCAGTGTGAGTGCGCTGCGCAGATACACAGGATGATGCACTGGTATCGCTTGCTGAATTTCTCGATATATGTACAATACAGTCTTCCACCGTCCAGATACGTAGCTAAGCGATCAACGAAATTGAGAATCGGATACAAAAAAGCACAGCGAGCGCCCTGCAACGATGCTGCTTTCCCATTAAACATTATATGACATTGTCTTGTCACAGTAAACGTGCGATACTGTGGGTCACCTAAGAGGCACTTTATGTTGTGTATATTTACGTACGACGCCTATGCCAGTGTGAGTGCGCTGTGCAGATACACAGAATGATGCACTGGTATCGCTTGCTGAATTTCTCGATATATGTACAATACAGTCTTCCACCGTCCCGATACGTAGCTAAGCGATCAACGAAATTGAGAATCGGATACAAAAAAGCACAGCGAGCGCCCTGCAACGACGCTGCATTCCCATTAAACATTATATGACATTGTGTTTTCACATTAATCGTGCGATACTGTGGGTCACCTAAGAGGCACTTTATGTTGTGTATATTTACGTACGACGTCTATGCCAGTGTGAGTGCGCTGTGCAGATACACAGAATGATGCACTGGCATCGCTTGCTGAATTTCTCGATATATGTACAATACAGTCTTCCACCGTCCCGATACGTAGCTAAGCGATCAGCGAAATTGAGAATCGGATACAAAAAAGCACAGCGAGTGCCCTGCAACGATGCTGCTTTCCCATTAAGCATTATATGACATTGTCTTGTCAAAGTAAACGTGCGATACTGTAGGTCGCCTAAGAGACACTTTATGTTGTGTATATTTACGTACGACGTCTATGCCAGTGTGAGTGCGCTGTGCAGATACACAGAATGATGCACTGGTATCGCTTGCTGAATTTCTCGATATATGTACAATACAGTCTTCCACCGTCCCGATACGTAGCTAAGCGATGAACGAAATTGAGAATCAGATACAAAAAAGAACAGCGAGCGCCCTGCAACGATGCCGCATTCCTATTAAACATTATATGACATTGTCTTGTCACAGTAAACGTGCGATACTGTGGGTCACCTAACAGGCACTTTATGTTGTGTATATTTACGTACGACGTCTATGCCAGTGTGAGTGCGCTGTGCAGATACACAGAATGATCCACTGGTATCGCTTGCTGAATTTCTCGATATATGTACAATACAGTCTTCCACCGTCCCGATACGTAGCTAAGCGATCAACGAAATTGAGAATCGGATACAAAAAAGCACAGCGAGCGCCCTCCAACGGTGCTGCATTCTTATTAAACATTATATGACATTGTCTTGTCACAGTAAACGTGCGATACTATAGGTCGCCTAAGAGGCACTTTATGTTGTGTATATTTACGTACGACGTCTATGCCAGTGTGAGTGCGCTGTGCAGATACACAGAATGATCCACTGGTATCGCTTGCTGAATTTCTCGATATATGTACAATACAGTCTTCCACCGTCCCGATACGTAGCTAAGCGATCAACGAAATTGAGAATCGGATACAAAAAAGAACAGCGAGCGCCCTGCAACGATGCCGCATTCCTATTAAACATTATATGACATTGTCTTGTCACAGTAAACGTGCGATACTGTGGGTCACCTAAGAGGCACTTTATGTTGTGTATATTTACGTACGACGCCTATGCCAGTGTGAGTGCGCTGTGCAGATACACAGAATGATGCACTGGTATCGCTTGCTGAATTTCTCGATATATGTACAATACAGTCTTCCACCGTCCCGATACGTAGCTAAGCGATCAACGAAATTGAGAATCGGATACAAAAAAGCACAGCGAGCGCCCTGCAACGACGCTGCATTCCCATTAAACATTATATGACATTGTGTTTTCACATTAATCGTGCGATACTGTGGGTCACCTAAGAGGCACTTTATGTTGTGTATATTTACGTACGACGTCTATGCCAGTGTGAGTGCGCTGTGCAGATACACAGAATGATGCACTGGCATTGCTTGCTGAATTTCTCGATATATGTACAATACAGTCTTCCACCGTCCCGATACGTAGCTAAGCGATCAGCGAAATTGAGAATCGGATACAAAAAAGCACAGCGAGTGCCCTGCAACGATGCTGCTTTCCCATTAATCATTATATGACATTGTCTTGTCAAAGTAAACGTGCGATACTGTAGGTCGCCTAAGAGACACTTTATGTTGTGTATATTTACGTACGACGTCTATGCCAGTGTGAGTGCGCTGTGCAGATACACAGAATGATGCACTGGTATCGCTTGCTGAATTTCTCGATATATGTACAATACAGTCTTCCACCGTCCCGATACGTAGCTAAGCGATCAACGAAATTGAGAATCGGATACAAAAAAGCACAGCGAGCGCCCTGCAACGATGCTGCTTTCCCATTAAGCATTATATGACATTGTCTTGTCACAGTAAACGTGCGATACTGTAGGTCGCCTAAGAGGCACTTTATGTTGTGTATATTTAGGTACGACGGCTATGCCAGTGTGAGTGCACTGTGCAGATACACACAATGATGCACTGGTATCGCTTGCTGAATTTCTCGATATATGTAGAATACAGTCTTCCACCGTTCCGATACGTAGCTAAGCGATCAACGAAATTGAGAATCGGATACAAAAAAGCACAGCGAGCGCCCTGCAACGATGCTGCATTCCCATTAAACATTATATGACATTGTCTTGTCACAGTAAACGTGCGATACTGTGGGTCACCTAAGAGGCACTTTATGTTGTGTATATTTACGTACGACGTCTATGCCAGTGTGAGTGCGCTGTGCAGATACACAGAATGATGCACTGGTATCGCTTGCTGAATTTCTCGATATATGTACAATACAGTCTTCCACCGTCCTGATACGTAGCTAAGCGATCAACGAAATTGAGAATCGGATACAAAAAAGCACAGCGAGCGCCCTGCAACGACGCTGCATTCCCATTAAACATTATATGACATTGTGTTTTCACAGTAAACGTGCGATACTGTGGGTCACCTAAGAGGCACTTTATGTTGTGTATATTTACGTACGACGGCTATGCCAGTGTGAGTGCACTGTGCAGATACACAGAATGATTCACTGGCATCGCTTGTTGAATTTCTCGATATATGTACAATACAGTCTTCCACCGTCCCGATACGTAGCTAAGCGATCAACGAAATTGAGAATCGGATACAAAAAAGAACAGCGAGCGCCCTGCAACGATGAGGCATTCCTATTAAACATTATATGACATTGTCTTGTCACAGTAAACGTGCGATACTGTGGGTCACCTAAGAGGCACTTTATGTTGTGTATATTTACGCACGACGTCTATGCCAGTGTGAGTGCGCTGCGCAGATACACAGGATGATGCACTGGTATCGCTTGCTGAATTTCTCGATATATGTGCAATACAGTCTTCTACCGTCCCGATACGTAGCTCAGCGATCAACGAAATTGAGAGTCGGATACAAAAAAGAACAGCGAGCGCCCTGCAACGATGCCGCATTCCTATTAAACATTATATGACATTGTCTTGTCACAGTAAACGTACGATACTGTGGGTCACCTAAGAGGCCCTTTATGTTGTGTATATTTACGTACGACGTCTATGCCAGTGTGAGTGCGCTGTGCAGATACACAGAATGATGCACTGGTATCGCTTGCTGAATTTCTCGATATATGTACAATACAGTCTTCCACCGTCCCGATACGTAGCTAAGCGATCAAGGAAATTGAGAATCGGATACAAAAAAGCACAGCGAGCGCCCTCCAACGGTGCTGCATTCCCATTAAACATTATATGACATTGTCTTGTCACAGTAAACGTGCGATACTATAGGTCGCCTAAGAGGCACTTTATGTTGTGTATATTTACGTACGACGTCTATGCCAGTGTGAGTGCGCTGTGCAGATACACAGAATGATCCACTGGTATCGCTTGCTGAATTTCTTGATATATGTACAATACAGTCTTCCACCGTCCCGATACGTAGCTAAGCGATCAACGAAATTGAGAATCGGATACAAAAAAGAACAGCGAGCGCCCTGCAACGATGCCGCATTCCTATTAAACATTATATGACATTGTCTTGTCACAGTAAACGTGCGATACTGTGGGTCACCTAAGAGGCACTTTATGTTGTGTATATTTACGTACGACGCCTATGCCAGTGTGAGTGCGCTTGCAGATACACAGAATGATGCACTGGTATCGCTTGCTGAATTTCTCGATATATGTACAATACAGTCTTCCACCGTCCCGATACGTAGCTAAGCGATCAACGAAATTGAGAATCGGATACAAAAAAGCACAGCGAGCGCCCTGCAACGATGCTGCATTCCCATTAAACATTATATGACATTGTCTTGTCACAGTAAACGTGCGATACTGTGGGTCACCTAAGAGGCACTTTATGTTGTGTATATTTACGTACGACGTCTATGCCAGTGTGAGTGCGCTGTGCAGATACACAGAATGATGCACTGGTATCGCTTGCTGAATTTCTCGATATATGTACAATACAGTCTTCCACCGTCCCGATACGTAGCTAAGCGATCAACGAAATTGAGAATCGGATACAAAAAAGCACAGCGAGCGCCCTGCAACGACGCTGCATTCCCATTAAACATTATATGACATTGTGTTTTCACAGTAAACGTGCGATACTGTGGGTCACCTAAGAGGCACTTTATGTTGTGTATATTTACGTACGACGGCTATGCCAGTGTGAGTGCACTGTGCAGATACACAGAATGATTCACTGGCATCGCTTGTTGAATTTCTCGATATATGTACAATACAGTCTTCCACCGTCCCGATACGTAGCTAAGCGATCAACGAAATTGAGAATCGGATACAAAAAAGAACAGCGAGCGCCCTGCAACGATGAGGCATTCCTATTAAACATTATATGACATTGTCTTGTCACAGTAAACGTGCGATACTGTGGGTCACCTAAGAGGCACTTTATGTTGTGTATATTTACGCACGACGTCTATGCCAGTGTGAGTGCGCTGCGCAGATACACAGGATGATGCACTGGTATCGCTTGCTGAATTTCTCGATATATGTGCAATACAGTCTTCTACCGTCCCGATACGTAGCTCAGCGATCAACGAAATTGAGAGTCGGATACAAAAAAGAACAGCGAGCGCCCTGCAACGATGCCGCATTCCTATTAAACATTATATGACATTGTCTTGTCACAGTAAACGTACGATACTGTGGGTCACCTAAGAGGCCCTTTATGTTGTGTATATTTACGTACGACGTCTATGCCAGTGTGAGTGCGCTGTGCAGATACACAGAATGATGCACTGGTATCGCTTGCTGAATTTCTCGATATATGTACAATACAGTCTTCCACCGTCCCGATACGTAGCTAAGCGATCAAGGAAATTGAGAATCGGATACAAAAAAGCACAGCGAGCGCCCTCCAACGGTGCTGCATTCCCATTAAACATTATATGACATTGTCTTGTCACAGTAAACGTGCGATACTATAGGTCGCCTAAGAGGCACTTTATGTTGTGTATATTTACGTACGACGTCTATGCCAGTGTGAGTGCGCTGTGCAGATACACAGAATGATCCACTGGTATCGCTTGCTGAATTTCTTGATATATGTACAATACAGTCTTCCACCGTCCCGATACGTAGCTAAGCGATCAACGAAATTGAGAATCGGATACAAAAAAGAACAGCGAGCGCCCTGCAACGATGCCGCATTCCTATTAAACATTATATGACATTGTCTTGTCACAGTAAACGTGCGATACTGTGGGTCACCTAAGAGGCACTTTATGTTGTGTATATTTACGTACGACGCCTATGCCAGTGTGAGTGCGCTTGCAGATACACAGAATGATGCACTGGTATCGCTTGCTGAATTTCTCGATATATGTACAATACAGTCTTCCACCGTCCCGATACGTAGCTAAGCGATCAACGAAATTGAGAATCGGATACAAAAAAGCACAGCGAGCGCCCTGCAACGACGCTGCATTCCCATTAAACATTATATGACATTGTGTTTTCACAGTAAACGTGCGATACTGTGGGTCACCTAAGAGGCACTTTATGTTGTGTATATTTACGTACGACGTCTATGCCAGTGTGAGTGCGCTGTGCAGATACACAGAATGATGCACTGGTATCGCTTGCTGAATTTCTCGATATATGTACAATACAGTCTTCCACCGTCCCGATACGTAGCTAAGCGATCAACGAAATTGAGAGTCGGATACAAAAAAGAACAGCGAGCGCCCTGCAACGATGCCGCATTCCTATTAAACATTATATGACATTGTCTAGTCACAGTAAATGTACGATACTGTGGGTCACCTAAGAGGCACTTTATGTTGTGTATATTTACGTACGACGTCTATGCCAGTGTGAGTGCGCTGTGCAGATACACAGAATGATGCACTGGTATCGCTTGCTGAATTTCTCGATATATGTACAATACAGTCTTCCACCGTCCCGATACGTAGCTAAGCGATCAACGAAATTGAGAATCGGATACAAAAAAGCACAGCGAGCGCCCTCCAACGGTGCTGCATTCCAATTAAACATTATATGACATTGTCTTGTCACAGTAAACGTGCGATACTGTAGGTCGCCTAAGAGGCACTTTATGTTGTGTATATTTACGTACGACGTCTATGCCCGTGTGAGTGCGCTGTGCAGATACCCAGAATGATGCACTGGTATCGCTTGCTGAATTTCTCGATATATGTACAATACAGTCTTCCACCGTCCCGATACGTAGCTAAGCGATCAACGAAATTGAGAACCGGATACAAAAAAGCACAGCGAGCGCCCTGCAACGATGCTGCTTTCCCATTAAGCATTATATGACATTGTCTTTTCACAGTAAACGTGCGATACTGTGGGTCACCTAAGAGGCACTTTATGTTGTGTATATTTACGTACGACGTCTATGCCAGTGTGAGTGCGCTGCGCAGATACACAGGATGATGCACTGGTATCGCTTGCTGAATTTCTCGATATATGTGCAATACAGTCTTCCAGCGTCCCGATACGTAGCTAAGCGATCAACGAAATTGAGAGTCGGATACAAAAAAGAACAGCGAGCGCCCTGCAACGATGCCGCATTCCTATTAAACATTATATGACATTGTCTTGTCACAGTAAACGTGCGATACTGTGGGTCACCTAAGAGGCACTTTATGTTGTGTATATTTACGTACGACGTCTATGCCAGTGTGAGTGCGCTGCGCAGATACACAGGATGATGCACTGGTATCGCTTGCTGAATTTCTCGATATATGTACAATACAGTCTTCCACCGTCCAGATACGTAGCTAAGCGATCAACGAAATTGAGAATCGGATACAAAAAAGCACAGCGAGCGCCCTGCAACGATGCTGCTTTCCCATTAAACATTATATGACATTGTCTTGTCACAGTAAACGTGCGATACTGTGGGTCGCCTAAGAGGCACTTTATGTTGTGTATATTTACGTACGACGTCTATACCAGTGTGAGTGCGCTGTGCAGATAGACAGAATGATGCAATGGTATCGCTTGCTGAATTTCTCGATATATGTAGAATACAGTCTTCCACCGTCCCGATACGTAGCTAAGCGATCAACGAAATTGAGAATCGGATACAAAAAAGCACAGCGAGCTCCCTGCAACGATGCTGCATTCCCATTAAACATTATATGACATTGTCTTGTCACAGTAAACGTGCGATACTGTGGGTCACCTAAGAGGCACTTTATGTTGTGTATATTTACGTACGACGTCTATGCCAGTGTGAGTGCGCTGTGCAGATACACAGAATGATGCACTGGCATCGCTTGTTGAATTTCTCGATATATGTACAATACAGTCTTCCACCGTCCCGATACGTAGCTAAGCGATCAACGAAATTGAGAATCGGATACAAAAAAAAACAGCGAGCGCCCTGCAACGATGAGGCATTCCTATTAAACATTATATGACATTGTCTTGTCACAGTAAACGTGCGATACTGTGGGTCACCTAAGAGGCACTTTATGTTGTGTATATTTACGTACGACGTCTATGCCAGTGTGAGTGCGCTGTGCAGATACACAGAATGATGCACTGGTATCGCTTGCTGAATTTCTCGATATATGTACAATACAGTCTTCCACCGTCCCGATACGTAGCTAAGCGATCAACGAAATTGAGAATCGGATACAAAAAAGCACAGCGAGCGCCCTGCAACGACGCTGCATTCCCATTAAACATTATATGACATTGTGTTTTCACAGTAAACGTGCGATACTGTGGGTCACCTAAGAGGCACTTTATGTTGTGTATATTTACGTACGACGTCTATGCCAGTGTGAGTGCCCTGTGCAGATACACAGAATGATGCACTGGCATTGCTTGCTGAATTTCTCGATATATGTACAATACAGTCTTCCACCGTCCCGATACGTAGCTAAGCGATCAGCGAAATTGAGAATCGGATACAAAAAAGCACAGCGAGTGCCCTGCAACGATGCTGCTTTCCCATTAATCATTATATGACATTGTCTTGTCAAAGTAAACGTGCGATACTGTAGGTCGCCTAAGAGACACTTTATGTTGTGTATATTTACGTACGACGTCTATGCCAGTGTGAGTGCGCTGTGCAGATACACAGAATGATGCACTGGTATCGCTTGCTGAATTTCTCCATATATGTACAATACAGTCTTCCACCGTCCCGATACGTAGCTAAGCGATCAACGAAATTGAGAATCGGATACAAAAAAGCACAGCGAGCGCCCTGCAACGATGATGCTTTCCCATTAAGCATTATATGACATTGTCTTGTCACAGTAAACGTGCGATACTGTAGGTCGCCTAAGAGGCACTTTATGTTGTGTATATTTAGGTACGACGGCTATGCCAGTGTGAGTGCACTGTGCAGATACACAGAATGATGCACTGGTATCGCTTGCTGAATTTCTCGATATATGTAGAATACAGTCTTCCACCGTTCCGATACGTAGCTAAGCGATCAACGAAATTGAGAATCGGATACAAAAAAGCACAGCGAGCGCCCTGCAACGATGCTGCATTCCCATTAAACATTATATGACATTGTCTTGTCACAGTAAACGTGCGATACTGTGGGTCACCTAACCCACTGAACACACATTGGTCTCGAAGCCGTCTTCAAGACGTCTTGACAAGATAAGCAAGACGTCTTGAAAGCCATTTTAAACGTTTACAAGACGTCTTGAAGACGTTTTGGCAAGATATTAAATACTTCTTCAAGACATCTTACCAAGATTTTGTCCGACGTCTTAAAACGTCTTGTAGCCGTCTCTAAGACCGTCTAATGCACCGCCAAATTTGGGATATCAGACGTATTACAAGACGTCTTGTAGACGTCTCTAAGACGGCTAGAAGACGTCTTGCAGGACATCTTGGGAACGTTTTGAAAACGGCTACAAAACGTTCTCCTGGACGTTTTGAGGATGTCTTAAAAACTTTTTAAATGCTTTAAACATCTACTGGTCAACTAAGGCATGACATTTTCTAGTCGCTCGTATCTAGCTAAGCCCTAAACATTGTTTCACAGTATTTATAGTATTTACAAAAGATAGTGACAGTGGAAATATACTTAGATCTAAAGTGGAGAGGATGTGAAATCTGAACACGACGTAGGTTATTTCAACAGAGAATGTATTCCATAAAGTTACGAAATCTTCACTTTGAGGAAAAAAAAGTGAAGAAACAAATAAGCAATAAACATGGTACGAATATATACACTAAATAGAGTACAACGGACTTGACCTCTCTAAACTTTAGTTCAACACCTGATCTATCGTCAGCTAGGGGAGGGGGAAGCACTAGCACAAATATGACATTTTAAATAGTCTCCAGAAGCTAAAATGAGGTCATATTGCAATCCAGATGGTCTGTCTCCTTCCGATGTCAACTATCCAACAAAATGTTGCCTACCTTCAGTGATCTGGCTAGAAACAGCACACACTGCCCATTACGTCCAGGAAGACCCAATATCATTTTACTTACCTTGCCAACACTGATCTAGATTTGCAGATGGAATAATATCAAAGCCTCCTGCAACACTAATACAGAATGTTTCCTTGCATGGATGTTTGGCACGCACAAGAATTTAGATACAGAAAACACCCTTCCATTATAGCATTAATTATAAAGGAATTGAGTGTCTCCCTCTTATCTGCCACATAGAGAAATCAATGAGGATGTTCGTATTCCTCGCAATATTGAAAAAAATGTTGGCTTTACCGACAGCACCAATCCCTATGGCCCATTTCTTACAACCCACCATAGCAACACTCAAATATTGGCAGAGCCACAAAAGCGATAAACACGTGTCAAAGCCACGTACGCTTAATATAAAGCATGATTGTTCACACAAATGAAGCGCTAAAGTGGTCAAAGGTTTCAAAGAATTTTTAATAAATCAGTAACACGCCACCACATAAGCAAAATGTTTCTAATGCACCTCCTAGAGTTTTGCGTTGTGGCTGGCTGTTATAACAAATTGGACACTTCACGATTCAGGGAACGGGCTAAGACATTTCCACAGGCTGATGCACCCACAGAAAATTCAGCGTGTTCCAATGATGCTCGACCTCAGATTACCTGCAATTAGAAGGTTAGACAAAAGATTAACAATTATGTTACAGTGAAACTTCGTTATAACGAAACGGGATATAACAAATTATTGTATACAACAAAATGAATGACATTCCCGCTGAAATCTCCGAGGATATCCATGTTTTTATAACCTCGTTTCAACGAAGTAAGCTTATCCTGCCAATAGATACACCAAACTTCAGTTTTCCCCGAAAAAAGAAATGTCCGACCCTTGCAGGCTCGCTTCTGCTTTCCGCAGGGTAGAGCACACATTGCCGGTGTTTAAAACGTTTATGTATTTGCGTTGAATCCACCCTCGAACACTGGTCCTTGTCACCACTACGCGTAGTTGCGCATAAGCAGACTCTAGATCGCCATTGCAATTCCTCTCACTGCGGCACCGCGCAGACTAGTTAGTGTAGCTATAGGCGTGGCCTCGGAGATTGCGCCGGTGCAATTTCAGAGGCCACGCCTCCCTGTGTGTACCACGTGCTGCTCGCACACGACGAACATTGTTGGTGTCGCAGCGTGCAACCTATTCAACCGCGTCGCCGTTTCGCCGGTTTCGCGATGCTAGAGACGACCCAACTAAAAGCGGTAACGAAAGATCATCACATTGAAACAGAAGGCAGCTATCGTAAAGGCAATCGTGACAGATGCTAAGTGGTGTGTTAAGGACGCCGAAGTTTCCTTTGCTGTTTTATTAGAAGTTCAGCGAGCACGTGGCCATGTAGTACTTCTGCTGGCCGAAAAGCCGTTTTCTTCTGTACAAGTTCAAACTTGTGCGCGACATTGCGCATATATGGCAGTGAACGGCAGTAATGAATATAGTGACGTAATTTTGGCTCCTCCTTCAACTTCGCTATAAAAATATTTTATTGCATATGACTGAAGACTTCCCACTCAGTTATACCGCAACCTTGTTCGCAAACAGTAACTGTTAGAAATCCGACCTAGGTATCTTCCGTACGCAGATGCAATAATGCCATCGCTGCGATTCGGCCTTATCTGTAGCCTCGGTAGCAAGCCCCCGAGATATACCGTGAAATCCGGATTCTTGGCGATAACAACAGCCTTGTCCAAGAAGGCCAGTGCCAGGTTGGAGGCTGCCACGTCCTCCGCAACTACGTCGCAAGCGACATTTTTCGTTTTCAAATCATACACATGCTGCAAGCCCTTTTTTGAAATTGCATCTTTTGTTGATTTAAACGTAGTAGCAGTTTGCGCCGAAAAACAATTCTACACCGTGTCCACATGTACCAGTTCATGATGAAACGTGCAGGCAGGAACATATATGCGCCACGCGTCACAGTTTTCAGAACACGTGACAAGGTCTCCTTTTGGGGACATGTTGAATGGCAGCGTCGACTCAAGGACGCGCGGCCAAGCGAGGTCACTGGTCAACTTGAACGATGTTATACGCAACGAATGAAACACTTCCGGGGTAACCGCACTCAGAATGTTCGCGACGTAATTTGAGCCAGGCGCTTAGCCCGGATATTTTTTTTCGAGGGTGGGGGTGGGGGAGCTAATGCATCGCGATCGTCCTGACTGCGGTGCTTCGTTCTTTTAAGTTCCCAGGCGTCGGAGAAGCGTTGAGACGCGAATGCCCATAATAGCCGCACGTTCGAAGGGTACGCGCCTTTCTTAATAGGCGACGTGCCAGGCACAAAAGGGAGCAGGGCGCAGACCGTAAAAAAAAAAAAAAAAAAAAAAAAAAAAAAAAAAAGCCATATTTGGAGAGGGGGGGGGGGGCGGAAGCCCGGTCACCCACACCCACCTGATACGCCACTGCCCTGAGCGTCCTGATTTAGAGCAAATTTGCCGGGATCGCTGTAAAATTTTTGCTTTAATCCTGGCGACCAGATTTCTGACAACGACTTGGAGAGATTACGTCCGAGTGCGCATAACCGGAAATGTTCATTCGTTCGACGAAATATCGTTGAGGCCTGCCACATTGCCGGTCACACGCGCCCTCGAGCTCGCACGACCCTCGCCTATGTCCCTTGAGTGAGCAAGGCCATCGCAATTGTTCTGAAACCCTATGAAGTCAATGTCCCACGTTTAGGCCCACTATAGTTGCAGCATGAACAGGCAGATGTGAAGATTCAGAAGATATGTTCCAAGCATTGTATACAGAACAGCCTGCGCGAATCACGACTATCTTTACATCAGCGAAAGCAGTCATTCTGAAAGTGCTTGAAGCATGAAATCTATGTCAAAGATATCAATTAGAAATGAATCAGAAGTGAAGAAACAATGTCGTTTGAATTGCACTTGCGGAGCACGTGGCAGGCTGAATATGCCACCGACGAGTCAAGGCTTCTATCATTGCTAAGGAAAGTGGATTTGAAGAAAGTTTCTGGAATCCCTTGCTATCCAGACTACAAAAAAAAAAAAAAAACTACAGAAAAACGCTGTATCGCAACGATGGCAATATCCCGCCTGCATACGTAGAATGTCGTCGTTTCGAGCAGTTCGTGTTGTGAACAAGGCTTCCGAGCGTCCAATTCTTATTACCACTTTTTGATCGGCGTCCTCTGTTTTTTTTTTTTTTTTTTTGTTTTTTTTCTTGTAACATGAACTCCAGAACCAGGAGAAAGCATTAGCCAGATGCAGCACTGAATTTGAATTTATTATCCTAGCTGTTGCGAAGTATGGAAGTCAATGTGAGCAGAAAAACTGAAGACGGCAAAATTCTACGTATTAATCATTCTTGTGGTTTAAATTAGGAAAGATAGATTTGTCAAGAACCAAGTGAAGCCGCATAAAAAAATTTCGGTCCAAACTATCAGTTAATGAGGACACAAAAATACATATGCCACACATACAGGTCACACTTAGAATTTATTTATTTAAAGGCGCAAACGATAGGACATTACATCCGTGTGTTATTCTGAAGGCCAACATCTTGTTCTGTCATTACTGAGGCCATAATGACGTATTCACCTTCTGTCATCCTCGCCTCAGTGGTAAGCTCAACCTACTCAGCGGTTGGTTCAGCTTACCGGTAACAGCATACTCAATTAAAATGACAATTACATGACAAGCGCCATGGGCTAGTCATATCACTACTTCAAACCATTACGTTATTAGGCGCCTGGAAGAGCATGTCAGGCGAATAGCCAGGCTAACATCTCCAGCATCTCAATAAAGAATAATTCTTTTTCTCTCTCTCTTTGTTACACAGCAAGCAGCTTAATAACGAAATGGTTTGAAGCATGTGATATGACATGGACCATTGCGCTTGCCCAAGTGCTATCTGCCACATGCAATGTTTTTTTTTTTTTAATTTGGTTCAGTCTAAAAAAAAAAAGCCTTGTAGAATGAGAACATACGGTATGTTGTCATTCTACATGGTTGACATTCTACAATTTTAAGAACATGTGGCAAACAGCACAATTGTGCTGTCCAAATTGTTCTAAATTACTCGATGAGGTGGCCTATTCTACGAAAAATCAAAACGTTTAATTGCACAATTTACAGTTACACTAATTAACTTTATTAATTACCTCACTGCACATATTTTAATTGTAGCTAGTGATTATGCCAGGCATAGCGACTTGGAACAAATTCTGAGGATGGCAGCGGTTTCGAGATATGCGGTATCAAACTTGCAGTAAAAATGCAGTTTTTTACCTTAATTTTTGAGAAAACACTGTTTCATACATCGAAGCACACACTAACTGGAACGCCATTGCATTTAGGTGGACACATTCAAAATTATCATATTGAAACTAGCGTAGTCCTCAAATCTCGGTCTAAGTCGATATGCATTGCATACCCACTAGCTACAATTCGTCGATTAAAATATGTGCTGCAAAGTAGTTTGTTTATTAGCGCAATTAAGTAAATTATTCGGAAAGCATATTGGTTTCTCGTAACGTAATGGCCGCCTTATCGAGTAATTTTGATCAAGATTTATAATTGTGCTATCTGCCACAGGCAATTTAAAAAAAAATGGTACAGCTAAAAAAAAGACACCACGTATATGGACACATAATCCGCTCTGGAACAATAAGGCGGCCTGACTTGTAGACTATATTTCCGCATGTCTAGGGCACAAGAGGAATAAGAAATGACCTTTTCAGCGTTGCAAATAATTAGTCTTGCGATAACACAAGCTCATCGTTATGTGGATCACAGGAAACCACTCTCTCATGCATCGTTCTGTTTTCCAGCGCTTCAGCTTGCTGACAGAACGCTGCAAGTGTCTGATTTTGCTCAACGGTTGACGCTACGGGCGAGTAGGTACATATACCTCAATTTATTTAATTATCCAGTTACCTCAAGGGTTCCCACTGGAACATTAAATGAACAAGCATTAACCATATGCCGTTCTAGTATTGCCGCTACCGTATCCACCAGCTACCGGTTGGTTTGCTTGCATTGCCTAAAAAGCACGCCACGCGTACAACTGGCGCAGCTTAGCGAGCATGCGCCAACCAGACTTGTGCCTGAGAACGTCGCGGCAACGGTATAAAGCGATATATAGCGCTATGCTAAACGTTCGTAACAACACTAAAATTTCAATTTCCCTTCCCTTCCAGAGAAGTGCGTTCAGCGATCCCATAAAGCTCTGATAAAATAACGGGTAAACAACAAACAAAGCAACAATTCACAACAGCGTGACCCGCCGCGGTGGCTTAGTCGGCTAAATGGTTTTGGCTCGTAAAACTCCCGAAAGAAGAACACAACAGCGTGGAAACGCGTAGATGGCCTGGCGATATTTCTTTAACCAGAGAAACAAACAAGGAAACAAGATATGGGGCATGCTGAAGGTGCGCAAATCCCGTCTGCGGCGGCCGCATTAGAATGGGGCGAAATGCAAAAATGTACGTGTGCTGTGCATTGGGAGCACGCTAGAGAGCCACAGGTGGTAAAAACTCATCCGAAGTCCCCTACTAAGGCGTGCTTCATAATCATATCAAGCTTCCGGCATGTAAAGCCCCAGATTTTCATGAATTTTAGTTACGAGTTCACCTAACGTTTCGTTTTCAGCCCGCGAGATTTAGCATATTCAGATTATGACTTGCGGTAGGAACGCCGATGCGAATTTAAGCCATGCACAATTTATGGGTTAAATTGATAGCGCGAAAGAAAATTATGCGCAAAGCGGCGTGTTCCCGAGTCTCCATCCATGAGCAGGCACCCACAAAGATCGCAATATTTTAGAAATGCCTACCAGCAATCAATTGATTCGAAGCGTGGGTGAGTGTAGCTCGACCAAATGCGCAGTACACAGTTACATCACCGTCACTAAACGCAAATGAAAAGAATAAAACAGGTGAGTCACACGCAACCAGTACAATGCGAGTTGAAACACAACACGTTGCAAATAAGCGCAGTAACACGCAACAGCAAGCGCGCGATTTTACGCGAGAACAATGGGGATCAAGATTCGAGGCAAAATATTTTTGAACGACGCTACCGCGTCAACCAGGAATTGAATAACAATAAACATGCCAAACAAATCATGTCGGCTACGCAAGTTTTCCTGATCGCGTTCGTGATCGCCAACAATATTAATGCGGGAATGGTGGGCCACTGGAAGAGCAAGCAGCGTAGTTCTGTATCGCCAAACGAGCGACACTAGTTGAAGCCCTAAAGTTTCGGCATGCGTACAGCAGCAGCTGTGATAAGCCTGTCAAGAGTAATTAACTCTCCTTAACGTTCAAAAATTATGGGGCTTATACGCGCCAAAACCACTATCTGCATTATGAGGCACGCCAAAGTGAGGGATTCCGGAATAATTTGGACCACCTGGGATTCCTTAGCGCGTACCTAAATCTAAGTACACGGGTGTTTTAGCATTTCACCCCCACAGGGTCACTAACTGTCCCGAACGCATTCCACGGACTATGGATGACTGCAATATAATTAGGAATTAAATTTGTCAGTGCAGCGCTACATCTCGCACGTTATAAGGATCATCGAGAAAAACACGAAAACGCGTCATAAAATAGTTATTCACAATGTGGAAAAAGCAAGCATTATTTTATCTGTGACAAACATGTATCAACGCTTAATTTAAGACGGCGGCAAGCTCACAGTATACTGTTCGAGCGCGTCGCGCAAACGTGACATGCCCATACAAAGGGCATTTGGGGGTAACAATTCTCAGAAATAAGGCAGTTTCGTGCGGTACTCACTTTTTTTTTTTCTTTTTTTTTTCCGTATCGACGAGGCAGGATCCGCTTTCCGAGTCAAAGAAGCGACGCCGCGTACTCCGAGGGTCAGCAAGGGTCCTTGGTTAACGCATCGAAGACACAAAATGCCACACAAATGCGGCACGCTCGGCCAGTTTTCAAAGTCGAAAACAGGCGCGAACCGACTTGCCCGAACAACCGGCGCCGCTTCCCGCCGTGAAAAAATGTGAAACGGAAAAGATTGAAAGGACGGTCGCAAGAGGGAACGGCAAAAGGAGGTTGAGCTCACGCGACCAAACCAACGCCCTCGCTCACGGCTTTCGTCACGTGATAGTTGGAGGCGCCGAGAGAGAGTGGTTGTGAAGAGGAAGAGGCGCTATGCAGCCAGGGCCGCCGGGCATGGGGGAGGTAGAAAATTCCAATCTCTTCCTCCTTCCATGTCTGCCAGTCGCGGCGCCGTTAGCCTTTCGTTTGCACGGAGAAAGGAAACTTCGGAAACGCGCTCGAGCAGAGCGCTCGCACTGAAATGCGGAATGCTTGCAGCGTTAGCTCCGGATACTTAGGAATGGTGAAATCGACATTCTCGGCAATCGCTACACCGATTTCGATGACGTTTCTAGCATTTAAAATAAAATGTAAAATAATGTATGGGCTGGAAGCAGATGTTGATTTAATGTCGGCGCTGTCTTTCGAAAGAGTCTCGAAAATTGGAAAGCATCACGTTTACAACTCTGCGACATAGCAATACTAAACGATATCGCAATTTTGTAATGTGCACCTAATAACACGTCTAAAGCAGACAAAATAGATGCAGTATACGCGGCTCTGAAAGATACCGCTAATTATCGAATGTGCCTTTTTTTGCAATGTGCTTGTAAGCGTTGTGATAAGTACACGTGGACTGCAAACTTATTGCTAAAGCCAGCTTGCCCGCTTTAAGCGCTCCGATCTTGGTAGACGCTTGCATAATACCCCCGCCACGCATCGGCTGTATATGGCTGCACTGATCATGAGCTGCGGACCAACCGTGCTCGGGCCTGGTAACTGCAATATCGGTCTTGTTACATATTGTTACCAATTGGTTAACTTAGCGCTTCTATGTATGTGACAAATATTCCAAGTAAATATACAAAGTAGGGTCATTCAAAACATTTCAAAGAGGTCGCAAATAAACTTTTCAGTATTAAAATTCCAGGAACGCTTACTATAATATGTGGTGCACTTCTAAAATCGCCGTGCTGTGGTTGCAAATAATTGGGCAAAAGAAACACGTCTAGGTGAAATGCCATGCTATACTGCTCTCCCCCCAAAGTACACATAATTATTTATACCGCCAATTTTAGCTATAGCTTTTGAGCGTATATAGGTATTTAATTTGAAAGAGCGATGAAATGAACGATTCAGTCTCACAACTTCGGAGTACACGACGGTGAAAAGCGTTATAAGGAATTGATGAACTTGCGATACTATAGTTTTTACTACATGATTGAACAGCTGACAGCGGAATTGTGATGCAGCTCAATGTGCAGATTTCGGTAGGAGCGAAAAACTGTCAAATAACGCGCTGGCGTGGAGGTTGAACTAGCATCGTGCGAAAAACGCCGATTGCGACCGCCTGCAGAAAACCGCGCAGGTAATAACTCGAGCGATCTTCTGCCACAAAAATATATAATCGGACTCACCTATTCATCTATCTGAAATTAACGCTCACACTAAACTTGCGTAGCTGCTCAGCGTAGGCACACGTTTTCCGTTACCCGCCACGGTAGCTAAGTGGCTATAGCATCGCGCTCCTGAGCTCGAGATCGCGGGTACGATAGGATCGAAACCCAACAACGATCGTGTACTTAGATTGATGTGTATCTTAAAGATCCCAGGTGGTCAGAATTAATCCGGAGTCTCCACCTACGGTATGCTTGATAGTTTAGGCACGTACAACCGTTGGATTTATTTTTCACTTTTTCTGTTTTCTCAATTAACGTGGTTAAAGGCCTTGGGTCTTGCATGTATGCTGCCTTGAATCTAGCATATTTTTTTTACGTTTGCATCATGTTTTTTTTTCTTCATGAAATACGTATAGACGCTACGACTGGACCTACAGTGCAACGACACATGTGCAGCTAATGTAAATGTACACCTTACAGGATGGTAAAATGACAGACCAAAAGAAAGGCAGTGCATGTGCACGTTTTTAAGTACCGGCTGTGTGACCAGTATGGGTGCTAGATATCTAACAACCGTATAAAGCTGCGGAAAGAACTGAAATGCATATTTTATACATATATCTGGATAAGGATCCGCACAGATATCTTCCAGACGTTTTTACAAAACGTTTTCTAGCCGTCTTAGCAAGATGATAGCTTAAAACAACTTAACAAGATGCCTTCAAGTCATCCTTCGCAAGACGTCTTCATTACGTACATATAAAGACGTCTTGTAGCCGTCTTGAATAGTTGTAGACGTTCTAGTTCATTTTGGCTGGTGCCAAGACGGCTACAAAACGTCTTGTGTTCAGTGGGTAAGAGGCACTTTATGTTGTGTATATTTACGTACGACGTCTATGCCCGTGTGAGTGCGCTGTGCAGATACACAGAATGATGCACTGGTATCGCTTGCTGAATTTCTCGATATATGTACAATACAGTCTTCCACCGTCCCGATACGTAGCTAAGCGATCAACGAAATTGAGAATCGGATACAAAAAAGCACAGCGAGCGCCCTGCAACGACGCTGCATTCCCATTAAACATTATATGACATTGTGTTTTCACAGTAAACGTGCGATACTGTGGGTCACCTAAGAGGCACTTTATGTTGTGTATATTTACGTACGACGGCTATGCCAGTGTGAGTGCACTGTGCAGATACACAGAATGATGCACTGGTATCGCTTGTTGAATTTCTCGATATATGTACAATACAGTCTTCCACCGTCCCGATACGTAGCTAAGCGATCAACGAAATTGAGAATCGGATACAAAAAAGAACAGCGAGCGCCCTGCAACGATGAGGCATTCCTATTAAACATTATATGACATTGTCTTGTCACAGTAAACGTGCGATACTGTGGGTCACCTAAGAGGCACTTTATGTTGTGTATATTTACGCACGACGTCTATGCCAGTGTGAGTGCGCTGCGCAGATACACAGGATGATGCACTGGTATCGCTTGCTGAATTTCTCGATATATGTGCAATACAGTCTTCCACCGTCCCGATACGTAGCTCAGCGATCAACGAAATTGAGAGTCGGATACAAAAAAGAACAGCGAGCGCCCTGCAACGATGCCGCATTCCTATTAAACATTATATGACATTGTCTTGTCACAGTAAACGTGCGATACTGTGGGTCACCTAAGAGGCACTTTATGTTGTGTATATTTACGTACGACGCCTATGCCAGTGTGAGTGCGCTTGCAGATACACAGAATGATGCACTGGTATCGCTTGCTGAATTTCTCGATATATGTACAATACAGTCTTCCACCGTCTCGATACGTAGCTAAGCGATCAACGAAATTGAGAATCGGATACAAAAAAGCACAGCGAGCGCCCTGCAACGACGCTGCATTCCCATTAAACATTATATGACATTGTGTTTTCACAGTAAACGTGCGATACTGTGGGTCACCTAAGAGGCACTTTATGTTGTGTATATTTACGTACGACGTCTATGCCAGTGTGAGTGCGCTGTGCAGATACACAGAATGATGCACTGGTATCGCTTGCTGAATTTCTCGATATATGTACAATACAGTCTTCCACCGTCCCGATACGTAGCTAAGCGATCAACGAAATTGAGAGTCGGATACAAAAAAGAACAGCGAGCGCCCTGCAACGATGCCGCATTCCTATTAAACATTATATGACATTGTCTAGTCACAGTAAATGTACGATACTGTGGGTCACCTAAGAGGCACTTTATGTTGTGTATATTTACGTACGACGTCTATGCCAGTGTGAGTGCGCTGTGCAGATACACAGAATGATGCACTGGTATCGCTTGCTGAATTTCTCGATATATGTACAATACAGTCTTCCACCGTCCCGATACGTAGCTAAGCGATCAACGAAATTGAGAATCGGATACAAAAAAGCACAGCGAGCGCCCTCCAACGGTGCTGCATTCCCATTAAACATTATATGACATTGTCTTGTCACAGTAAACGTGCGATACTGTAGGTCGCCTAAGAGGCACTTTATGTTGTGTATATTTACGTACGACGTCTATGCCCGTGTGAGTGCGCTGTGCAGATACACAGAATGATGCACTGGTATCGCTTGCTGAATTTCTCGATATATGTACAATACAGTCTTCCACCGTCCCGATACGTAGCTAAGCGATCAACGAAATTGAGAACCGGATACAAAAAAGCACAGCGAGCGCCCTGCAACGATGCTGCTTTCCCATTAAGCATTATATGACATTGTCTTTTCACAGTAAACGTGCGATACTGTGGGTCACCTAAGAGGCACTTTATGTTGTGTATATTTACGTACGACGTCTATGCCAGTGTGAGTGCGCTGCGCAGATACACAGGATGATGCACTGGTATCGCTTGCTGAATTTCTCGATATATGTGCAATACAGTCTTCCAGCGTCCCGATACGTAGCTAAGCGATCAACGAAATTGAGAGTCGGATACAAAAAAGAACAGCGAGCGCCCTGCAACGATGCCGCATTCCTATTAAACATTATATGACATTGTCTTGTCACAGTAAACGTGCGATACTGTGGGTCACCTAAGAGGCACTTTATGTTGTGTATATTTACGTACGACGTCTATGCCAGTGTGAGTGCGCTGCGCAGATACACAGGATGATGCACTGGTATCGCTTGCTGAATTTCTCGATATATGTACAATACAGTCTTCCACCGTCCAGATACGTAGCTAAGCGATCAACGAAATTGAGAATCGGATACAAAAAAGCACAGCGAGCGCCCTGCAACGATGCTGCTTTCCCATTAAACATTATATGACATTGTCTTGTCACAGTAAACGTGCGATACTGCGGGTCGCCTAAGAGGCACTTTATGTTGTGTATATTTACGTACGACGTCTATACCAGTGTGAGTGCGCTGTGCAGATAGACAGAATGATGCAATGGTATCGCTTGCTGAATTTCTCGATATATGTAGAATACAGTCTTCCACCGTCCCGATACGTAGCTAAGCGATCAACGAAATTGAGAATCGGATACAAAAAAGCACAGCGAGCGCCCTGCAACGATGCTGCATTGCCATTAAACATTATATGACATTGTCTTGTCACAGTAAACGTGCGATACTGTGGGTCACCTAAGAGGCACTTTATGTTGTGTATATTTACGTACGACGTCTATGCCAGTGTGAGTGCGCTGTGCAGATACACAGAATGACGCACTGGCATCGCTTGTTGAATTTCTCGATATATGTACAATACAGTCTTCCACCGTCCCGATACGTAGCAAAGCGATCAACGAAATTGAGAATCGGATACAAAAAAAAACAGCGAGCGCCCTGCAACGTTGAGGCATTCCTATTAAACATTATATGACAATGTCTGGTCACAGTAAACGTGCGATACTTTGGGTCACCTAAGAGGCACTTTATGTTGTGTATATTTACGTACGACGTCTATGCCAGTGTGAGTGCGCTGTGCAGATACACAGAATGATGCACTGGTATAGCTTGCTGAATTTCTCGATATATGTACAATACAGTCTTCCACCGTCCCGATACGTAGCTAAGCGATCAACGAAATTGAGAATCGGATACAAAAAAGCACAGCGAGCGCCCTGCAACGACGCTGCATTCCCATTAAACATTATATGACATTGTGTTTTCACAGTAAACGTGCGATACTGTGGGTCACCTAAGAGGCACTTTATGTTGTGTATATTTACGTACGACGTCTATGCCAGTGTGAGTGCGCTGTGCAGATACACAGAATGATGCACTGGCATTGCTTGCTGAATTTCTCGATATATGTACAATACAGTCTTCCACCGTCCCGATACGTAGCTAAGCGATCAGCGAAATTGAGAATCGGATACAAAAAAGCACAGCGAGTGCCCTGCAACGATGCTGCTTTCCCATTAATCATTATATGACATTGTCTTGTCAAAGTAAACGTGCGATACTGTAGGTCGCCTAAGAGACACTTTATGTTGTGTATATTTACGTACGACGTCTATGCCAGTGTGAGTGCGCTGTGCAGATACACAGAATGATGCACTGGTATCGCTTGCTGAATTTCTCGATATATGTAGAATACAGTCTTCCACCGTTCCGATACGTAGCTAAGCGATCAACGAAATTGAGAATCGGATACAAAAAAGCACAGCGAGCGCCCTGCAACGATGCTGCATTCCCATTAAACATTATATGACATTGTCTTGTCACAGTAAACGTGCGATACTGTAGGTCGCCTAAGAGGCACTTTATGTTGTGTATATTTACGTACGACGTCTATGCCAGTGTGAGTGCGCTGTGCAGATACACAGAATGATGCACTGGTATCGCTTGTTGAATTTCTCGATATATGTACAATACAGTCTTCCACCGTCCCGATACGTAGCTAAGCGATCAACGAAATTGAGAATCGGATACAAAAAAGCACAGCGAGCGCCCTGCAACGATGCTGCATTCCCATTAAACATTATATGACATTGTCTTGTCACAGTAAACGTGCGATACTGTGGGTCACCTAAGAGGCACTTTATGTTGTGTATATTTACGTACGACGTCTATGCCAGTGTGAGTGCGCTGTGCAGATACACAGAATGATGCACTGGCATCGCTTGTTGAATTTCTCGATATATGTACAATACAGTCTTCCACCGTCCCGATACGTAGCTAAGCGATCAACGAAATTGAGAATCGGATACAAAAAAAAACAGCGAGCGCCCTGCAACGTTGAGGCATTCCTATTAAACATTATATGACATTGTCTTGTCACAGTAAACGTGCGATACTGTGGGTCACCTAAGAGGCACTTTATGTTGTGTATATTTACGTACGACGTCTATGCCAGTGTGAGTGCGCTGTGCAGATACACAGAATGATGCACTGGTATAGCTTGCTGAATTTCTCGATATATGTACAATACAGTCTTCCACCGTCCCGATACGTAGCTAAGCGATCAACGAAATTGAGAATCGGATACAAAAAAGCACAGCGAGCGCCCTGCAACGACGCTGCATTCCCATTAAACATTATATGACATTGTGTTTTCACAGTAAACGTGCGATACTGTGGGTCACCTAAGAGGCACTTTATGTTGTGTATATTTACGTACGACGTCTATGCCAGTGTGAGTGCGCTGTGCAGATACACAGAATGATGCACTGGCATTGCTTGCTGAATTTCTCGATATATGTACAATACAGTCTTCCACCGTCCCGATACGTAGCTAAGCGATCAGCGAAATTGAGAATCGGATACAAAAAAGCACAGCGAGTGCCCTGCAACGATGCTGCTTTCCCATTAATCATTATATGACATTGTCTTGTCAAAGTAAACGTGCGATACTGTAGGTCGCCTAAGAGACACTTTATGTTGTGTATATTTACGTACGACGTCTATGCCAGTGTGAGTGCGCTGTGCAGATACACAGAATGATGCACTGGTATCGCTTGCTGAATTTCTCGATATATGTAGAATACAGTCTTCCACCGTCCGATACGTAGCTAAGCGATCCACG
>NC_051158.1:149013022-149064371 GCF_013339745.2 Dermacentor silvarum | reverse complement strand
TGATTCTTTTGGGTGAAAAGTTTTCCACGTTGCAGGCCATAAAACTGGAATACTTCGGTGCGCCCTCGCTTATGAGGGCGATCAGGGAGTTTGGGGAAACTATTCTCCATAGAAAGTAGTCAGTTTTCGGCAGCAACGCCAGTCACCCACCGTGGAGCCCAACAAGGGGACGCCGCAGGTCTTATATATAAAAACCAGCGGTCGCAAACTGTACGTTGCCGCTATAACCAAATATGTACAGCCAAGGTTGGTTGTACCACACAAGGTTAACCCTCGCTGCCAAGAATACCGGAAGTAAAAGAAGTGAGGAGGTGACAGGAAAGATTGAAAGTGAGAGGGAAAGACGAAGATTGCAGAGAGAGAGAAAGACAGGAAAAGGCAACTACCGATTTCCCCAGGGTGGGTCAGTCCGGGGGTGCCGTCTACGTGAAGCAGAGGCCAAAGAGGTGTGTTGCCTCCGCCGGGGGGCCGTAAAGGTCCGAACACCCGTCATCGGCTCAACCCCCAGGATCCCCCTTTCCCCAGACACGGCTCAGCCGCGCACGGCTACACGCGGGAGGGTCCAACCCTCATGTGCTCGGGTACGTGGTGGCGCAACTCACCAAACGCCTGCTTGCGCAGACGCCCCTGCGGGGGGAAGTGTATGTTACTTCCGTACATGTTAGTTTTGTATTTATTATTTGGTGTGACACAAAAATGTTTGACTTCAATTTAGTGACTTCGTAAACATTGTGTAAAAATTTTTAAAACTCCTGCTGCTACCGCATGTGCTTGAACAACCGAAGGGAGGCTGGGCCTTTGTCAGGATGTTGCAAAACACCTTTAGCCCAATCTTCCTCGGTCTGCAGTGTATACTGTGAACCGAAATAAAAAGTTTGTTGCTGCTGTTGTTGTTGGTGTACAAAGGCATCACGGATATTTGTCTCGATGCGGACGAAGTCATTTATTGTGGATCTACCTTCCCTGAGAGCGCGTTGTAAGGGATCCAGTATTTTGTTGCTTCCAAGGAAATGGACGAGGCGCCGGTTAATCATTGTTTCAAAGAGTTTGCATATACAACTTGTCAGAGCTATAGGCCCTATAGTAACTGGCCGAGGAAGGGTCCTTGCCTTCTTTGAGAATAGGAATTACGATTGCTTCTTTCCAGGCGGACGGGCATTTATATCTCCAACAACGATATATGGTTGGGGATGTTCAGCGATAAAGCGTAGAAACTCTGATCTCGAGAGTTCATAATTCGGTGGGATGTATAGGGAAGTTATAGTGACCAACTTCTGAAGAGCACCGCTCGGACTGCGACTGCCTCAAGAGGAGTTCGGAGAAGTAACGGCCGACAAGCAACATCTTTGCTCACTATGATTGCGACGCCGCCCGAAGAGGGGAGTGCGTCGTCTCGATCTTTTCGGAAAATTGCGTATTTACTGAGGAAGTTACCTTGTGTTGGTTTGAGGTGTGTCTCCTGAACGCACAGCACCTTTGGATTGTATTTGTGTAGAAGTTCTTTAACGTCATCGAGGTTGTGCATAAGACCTCTCACGTTCCAGTGTAATATTTGTGTATCCATATTGTTTGTGTTCTTGTGCTGTGTGTCAAGAGGAGTCCAGTTGGCTTACGGAGCCTTTCCAGGCCCCGTAGTCCGTGTTTTGTCTTTCTTGGAGCGGTCGCGAGATTCGCGCCGCTAAGGAGGCGATGGGTGCGCCGGACGGCTTGTAGTTGTGTCCATCGACTCCTGGGAGCCGCTGGTGTTTTCAGGGTGGGCCTTGCCTCAAAAAGCAGGGCCTTGGAGGCCACCAACCAAGAGGTCGATGGGCCCTCCTTAAGAGATGGCGCAGCAGCGCTGGTTGCTGTCGCCTGGGGGGCTGGAGGCACAGCCGCGGCGACACTCTTTGTGGGCCGGGCCGATGCCGGAGTCTGCTGCGTCGTTGCCCCCTTACGCGCCGCACCAGCATACCCTGCGATATGTAGGAAGGAAATGCGCTTTCGCGCTTCCTCAAAGGAAGTGTTTTCTTTGACCTTTAACGTAATTATTTCTTTTTCCTTCTTCCAGGAAGGACATGAGCGGGAGTATGCAGGGTGATCAGCGTCGCAATTTGCGCAGTGTAGTGTTTCAGTACAATTGTCAGCAGGATGATCGTGCGACGCACACTTTGCACATGTGGTACGGCCCCGGCAGCTTTGACAGCCGTGACCAAATCGCTGGCACTTAAAGCAGCGGCGAGTGTTTGGAATGTAGGGCCTAAGTTTGATTTTCAGATAGCCTGTTTCAATATGTTCTGGTAAGGTACTTGTTGAAAACGTCAAAATTAGGTGTTTAGTGGGGATCTCTTTGTCATCCCGCCTGATCTTAATTCTTTGGACATTTGTCACATGCTGTTCCTTCCAGCCCTCAAGGAGCTCGGTTTCACTCAAGTCAAGGAAATCTTGTTCCGATATAACTCCCCGTGAATTGTTCAGGGATCGGTGGGGGTTCATCGATACAGGGGTATTGCCAATTTCAGCAAGTCCGGACAGTTTCTCGAACTGATTCTTGTCATTTAGTTCTATCAATAGATCACCGCTGGCCATTTTTGTGACCTTATAGCCGGGACCTAGTTTCTCAGTGAGGCATTTCGCAACAACAAATGGTGATAGTGTTCGTGCAGTTTTATCACTGTTTTGACAACTTAGCAAGTGGTACTTCGGGTATATTTCTTTGGTCTGGACAAAAAGCTTGAGAGAGTCATCGGTGCGCCCTCTCTTGTAAAGAGAGCGATCGGGGGGTCGGGGAAACGACGAAAAAGCCATATAAGTGGCTATAGTTTCGGTAGCTATGCCAGCCGCCCACCACGGAGCCCAACAAGGGGACGCTAGGAAACCCGAAAGCCACGAAGACGCCAGCTGTACATAGCTGCTATAGCCTAATATAAATATATCCTAGGTTGGATAGAATACACCAGGTTAACCCTTGCTGCCTGCGAAGTCGGAAATAAGAGGAAGAGAGGAGAAGAAAGGAAAGATTGAAAGTAAGAGAGAAAGACGAAGGATGGAGAAGAGGATAGGAAAAGGCAACTAACGATTTCTCCCGGATGGGTCAGTCCGGGAGTGCCGTCTACGTGAAGCCGAGGCCAAAGGGGTGTGTTGCCTCCGCCGAGGGGCCATAAAGGTCCAAGCACTCAGCATTGGATCCCCTTTTCCCCGGACACGGCTAAGCCACGATCGGTTAAACGTGGGAAGGTCCAACCCTCGTGTGCTCAGGTCCGTGGTGTCGCAACACACCAAATGCCTGCTGACGCACACGCCCCTGCGGGGTAAAAAGTGAGAGAGAAAGACGAAGATTTAAGAGGAGGACAGGAAAAGGCAACTGCCGATTTCCCCTGGGTGGGTCAGCCCAGGGGTGCCGTCTCTGTGAAGCAGAGGCCGAAGTGGTGTGTTGCCTCTGCCGGGGGGCCTTAAAGGTCGAAACACCCGGCATCTGCTCAACCCCCAGAATCCCCCTTTCTCCAGACACGGCTCAGCCGCACACAGCTACACGCGGGACGGTCCAACCTTCATGTGCTCGGGTACGTGGTGTCGCAACTCACCAAACGCCTGCTGACGCAGACGCCCCTGCGGGAAGTTCAGGACAACTTATGTTCGTAAAAGAGCGCGGAATTGAGGTAGCCAACATTTTCGAAACTGGTTGCGAATCGCTTTCGTTACCAGTGCTGTCTTAACAATCCGATGTTTCTAGTGATTCTTGTCGCGATGGCAGCCCGGGATTCCAGTGTGATTACAGTGGCACGTCTCACGAACTGACATTGCCTAGTTGCATTTCTGCAGACACGGCTCCAGCGAGGTCGCCTCAGAGGCATTTGTAAGTGACGGAAGTGATACGGGCTCGGCACGTAGCCTACAACACCACAATGATACCACTGCGCAAATACCAGCAGGACCTCATGAGAGCTGTTGCAAAGACGAATGTCGGATCGTCTTGCACGATGGGCAGTTGAGCATAACATTTTGCACCACTCGCTCAATTCCCTTTTGAATGTATTAAAATGACACAGCTCACTTTCTGACCTTCCTAAAGACACCCCCGGAAGACTACTGTCATTGCTAATAATATTACAGAGTTGCCCCCTGGGCAGTATTGCCACTTCACTGTTAAGCAAGGCTTGAACGACCTTTTACTAGAAGCACCATGTGTGCCACGAGTGGCGAAGTTGTCATTAAACAACATAGACGACCTGCCCTTGTCGAAAAGTATGGGACAGCAGCTGTGGCCAATACAGTGTCTAGTTCATATTTTCATAAGGCCCTGATGGCAAGCCAGCAAAATCTAACTGTTTAAATGATTACCTTGAGCCATTTGTGACTGAGCTGAAAGATCTTATGCCAGAAGGAATTTCAGTTTTGGGAAGGACTGTGAAAGCAGAAATACAAAACTTCACATGCGATGCACCAGCCCGGGCATTCATATTTCAGACAAAAGGACACACGGGCTATTCTGGCTGTCCCAAGTGCTGTGTGGAAGGCAGCTTCACTCAAAAACTATTATTTCCACATACTTCTGCTGGACTAAGAACAGACCATTCTTTCCGCAACCAGACAGGTTCAAGCCACCATCAAGGAACATCAATTCTGAAAGGGCTTCCTATTGACTGTGTTAACAGTGTAGCGTTAGATCCGATGCACCTTGTTTATCTTGGAGTCATGAGGAAGCTGGTGAACCTGTGGTTTGCAGGGCCGCTAGCGGTACGGCTTGGACCTATAGACCGTCAGCTGATATCCGCGATGAGTTCTGCACAGGGAACACATGTTCCAGTTGAGTTTGCTAGGAAGCCGAGGACACTTGATGAAAACGTTAGGTCGAAGGCTACAGAGTTTCGAGTTCTGCTACATTATGCTGGCCCAATAATATTTAAGGATGTACTCTCAAGTGATGTATTCTCCAACTTCTGACATTACATGTAGCAACAAGCATTCTCAGTTCACTTGTGCTTTGCCAAGAGCATTCAAACTATGCAGAGGGACTTCTAAAACATTTTGTGAAAAGCTTCACAATGCTCTATGGAAAGGAAGAGGTGTCCTATAATATTCACTGCTTGTTGCACCTGGCAGCTGATGCTTGCTTATATGGAACCCTAGACTCATTTGCCGCGTTCCCATTTGAGAATAATATGCAGCAGATTGAGGCTACTCCGTAATCGTGGCTGCTCTGCCAGCTGTACAACAGATTGCAGGAAAGACATGCATATAAGCAGCTGTCTGATTTTTCCAACAGGGTGAGGCGTGATTTCGATCTTACAGGCAGGCATGAGCAGGGCAGCCTGCTTACGGAGTTTAAGTTTCCTCAGTACAAGGCAATAAAGTTTGCTTCTTTCACTCTCAGCCCCAAGCAGGGTGACTACTGCTGCAAACTTGCTGACAACATACTCACCATAAAGCACACTGCAAACATGAAATAAAACGATCAACCATGCATAATTTGGAGAAGGTTCTGTGATTTACAAGGCTCTACATTCCTCTCCACTTGATTCATCTAGGCTTGGCATTGCCATTGTAAGCAGACTTCCCTCCAGAAAAAGCTGGCCAATTGAGAATGTAAGCAAACTTGTACAAAGCTTCCAAGCACAAATTTGGTGTCTATCCACTTATACACACTTAAAAAGTTGGAGGCAAGACGTATCAACTTGGTTTAAAAGTGTTTTATAAGGTTTCCTGGTAGCTATATATATGCATAAAAACCACGTGGGCTGGCGCAACCAATGGTTTTTGTAGAGTAAAATTAGCCATACATTGTGGCACTGTGAAAGAAATAGAATCTTGTATTACCAGTGCAGCAGAGTACAGATGTTAGCTCCTTGGGCTCGCCATGTAGGCAGCGTGGCGGCAGCAGCATGGTAGCACCAGTGAAGGCCACCAGCGTGGCATTCCTGATATAGGTACCTTAGTGATTGGAAGTCACGTTATAGTTTACTTTTTTTTAAAAGAAAGCTCCATACCTGGCCCTTGCGCCACTAAACCCCAACAATCATCATTCTTCAAGGAAAGCTTAGACCCACGAAACTGGCGCGATAACTGAAGGGTGCCACCCTTTCTAAAAAACATCACGTGGTTATCATCATCAGTGGTCAACACGATAAGTCTCAGTTCTTACCTCACATAAAAGTTATTTAGAGGTCGGTGATAGCTACCTAACATTCGTACCAGCTGATGTGGAGGAAGTTTTTGACAGTGCATTGGAAGATGATGCCTTCGATAGCTTCAAGTGAAGTACAATAAATGTTGGTTTACTACGCCTTAGATAAATTTTGATTGATTTTTTCTGCTACATTTTGCGGCTGATAAAAACGCTGAACAAGTTAAAATAGGTTTTGCATACCATGATGATGATATTTAGTGTTTCGTGGCGCAAGGGCCAAATGTGGCCAAAGAGCGCCAAGACAATGAAATATATGTTTGCCATGATCAGTGAGCTCCGATGATAGGATGCGATGTGGCTCTAAAGGGGCCTAAGAACAAATCGCGGTATAGAAGCGTAAAACATATATAGCATATAATTATGGCAGTGACGTGTGGAATGACCTGTGAGTGGTGAATAGATGAGAAGTGGTCATGGTACTAAAACTAAACATGTAGAGTAGCACGACGCCTGCCGAAGGCCTTTGTGGCCAAAGACTACGAGGCACGTGCTTTCTTTAATAAAATACCGCAGCAGCGGCCTCTCCAGAGAGGCCGTGCTACAAGTCACCTGGGTATATAACACGAAAGTTCTGTATATCTTTTAAAAAGGCGATGATGGCTTGGTATTTAAAAATAGGTTCGTTGCCCAAAAACATACAAGGATGTAATGGGAGATTTTGCCGTGCTGGTAATGGAAAATGTCTTTTCCTCTGAGGCTCCAGTTCAGGGCACTGCAAAAGGACATGAAGTACACTGAGTGGCTCGCCACATTTATCACAGACAGGGGGATCGCCACCGGACAATAAGTATGCGTGTGTACTGTATGTGTGTCCTATCCTGAGTCTGCAAAGTGTAACCTGTGTGCGGCGTGTCTTTGATTCTGGTGGCCAATGAGCGAGATGAGACTTGATGGTGTGTAATTTGTTGCCCGTTTCTCTGTCCCACAGACGTTGCCAGTAGGCCCTGACCTTTTTCTTAATAAAGGGTTTTAGGTCCATTACAGGAACGGCTATGGGTGAAGTGGCAGCGTCTGTATGAACTGATGTGGCTAGCTTGTCGGCCAACTCATTCCCTTCGATCTCGCGGTGCCCTGGCACCCAGCTGAGCACAATTTGCTGCTTGGATGCATACGCGGTGCAAATTATGGAATAAAGAGCTATAATGACGGGGTTTCTGTGCCTACTGAGAGTTTTTAAACATTTCAACACGGATAAAGAGTCAGTAAAGACGATTGCCTTGGGTATGTCTAACCGTTTGATGTGTTTAACCGCCGCCAGGATGGCGTAGGCCTCCGCTGTAAAGATGGTTGTGTTTGGGTGTAGAACTCCGGCAGCCGAAAAGGATGGACCGACCGCCGCGTAAGACACGCCAGTGTGTGACTTTGAAGCGTCAGTAAAATATTCCGGACAAGAGTATTTGTGCTGCAATTCGAGGAAGTGCATACGGATATGTGCGACCGGCGCATGCTTTGTGACCTCAATGAAGGACAGATCACAGTCAATCAGCTGCCACTGCCATGGCGGCAGCTCTACAGGAGGGGGCATGACATCGTGCTCATGGAGCGACACATCCATTTCTTCGGCAAGACTTCTTACTCGCAGTGCGTAGGGCTTTCTCACGGAAGGGCGGTTCAGAAAGGTTTGGGCACTGGACAGATCATTTATACTTGTGTAGGCAGGGTGCGTATTGTTTGAGTTCACTTTTAGGAAATATACAAAGGATAAGTAAGTTCTCTGTAGATGTAGCGACCATTCATTTGATTCGGCATAAAGGCTTTCTACGGGGCTTGTTCTGAACGCACCCGTAGAGAGGCGGATACCCAGATGGTGGACAGGGTTAACATCTTCAAGGCGCTCGGCGTCGCGGAGTGATATATAATGGAACCGTAGTCTATACGTGATCGAATGAGGCTCTTATATAGATTCAATAGACATCTTGTGTCACTACCCCACGTAGTGCGAGACAACACTTTCAAGATGCTCATTGTCTTCAGGCACTTCTTTCTTAAATACTTGAGATGTGGGATAAACGTTAACTTCGCGTCCAGAATTAGGCCTAGAAATTTGTGTTCAATTTTTACAGGTAGACCCTCACCCTGTAGCTCGATGTTGGGATGAGGGTGCAGACCTCTCTTTCTGGAGAAGAGGACGCATGTGGACTTTTGTGGGTTAAGCCGAAACCCATTCTCGTCTGCCCACTTAGACAGTTTGTTCAGACCAAGCTGAACCTGCCGCTCACAGATTGCAAGGTTACATGACGTGAACCCTATCTGTACATCGTCGACATATACTGAATAAAATATGTTGCGTGGGATGTATAGACGCAGAGAGTTCATTTTCACGATAAAGAGGGTGCAACTAAGCACACCACCCTGTGGTACTCCAGTTTCCTGCACATATGGTCTTGATAAGGCACTACCCACACGAACACGGAATCTGCGGTTGGACAGATAACTTTCAATGATATTCAGCATAATGCCACGTATTCCAAAGTGTGCGAGGTCTCTTAGTATTCCCAAGCGCCACGTGGTGTCGTATGCTTTTTCTATATCAAGGAAAACAGACAGGAAGAATTGCTTGTGGACAAAAGCCTCACGAATCTGAGCCTCTAGGCGTATCAGATGATCAGTGGTGGATCGGCCGTCGCGAAATCCACACTGGTATGGGTCAAGCAGCTTGTTTGATTCTAGGAAATGTGTCAGACGGCGGTTTATCATCTTCTCGAAGACTTTGCAGATGCAGCTTGTTAGAGCTATGGGCCGATAACTGGATACGGACGATGGATCCTTGCCCTGCTTCAGGATAGGAATCACTATGGCCTCTTTCCAGGCAGAGGGGATCTTGCCGGAGGTCCATATACAGTTATACAGACAGAGAAGGGTTTTCTTCGTTTCGGAGGGCAGGTTCTTCAACATTTCATATAGTATGCGGTCAGAGCCTGGGGCAGATTGGTTGCAGCAGGCGAGTGATGCATGCAGTTCTGCTAGAGAGAAAGGTAAGTTGTATGGCTCGTTCCCGGTGCTCTTTCGGTCTAGTTTTTGTTTTTCTATTGCTGATTTGTATGTTGTAAATGCTGTAGAATAGTGCGATGAACTGGACACATGTTGAAAATGTGCACCCAGATGGTTCGCTTGGTCCTCCAGGCTGTCTCCCTGCGTGTCTACCAGGGGAGGCGGATGTGTTTGTCGTCCTCTTACTCTATTGACCCGGTTCCAAACCTTGGCCTCATCAGTGTATGAATTGATGCTTGATAAGAATGCTTGCCAGCTGTCTCTCCTGGCTTGTCTGCGCGTTCTCCTCCCTTGGGACTTGATTTTCTTAAAATTGAAAAGGTTTTCAGCAGTAGGAGAATCGCGAAGCTGCCTCCATGCTTTGTTCTGCTGCCTACGCGCGTTCCGGCATTGTTCATTCCACCATGGAACACAGCGTTTGCTATAAAGTCCACTTGTTTGGGGGATACACTTAGAAGCTGCATCAATTATCAAGTTAGAATACTCGACGGCACCATCAATTTCGAGCGAAGACATGTCAGCCCACGAGATCGTACTGGTAAGTGTTTGGTATTTATCCCAGTCCGCTGGATCGACCTTCCACCGGGGAGCATGTGGTAGAGATTCGTGTTTTCTTGTTGCTCTCAGCAGTATTGGGAAATGGTCGCTCCCGTAAGGGTTTTTTATAACTTCCCATTCAAGTTCGGGTAATATGGATGGAGAAGCTATGCTGAGATCTATAGAAGAAAAAGTTTTGTTTGCAAGACAATAATATGTGGGTTCTTTTTTGTTTAGCAGACATGCACCGGATGAGAAAAGAAAGCCTTCAATTAGACGGCCTCGAGCATCGATGCGAGAGTCGCCCCACAGTCCGCTGTGTGCATTGAGATCCCCAAGAACAAGATAAGGTTCTGGCAATTCGTCTATTAGGGACTGGAATTCATGTTTAAGTGGTAATGTGGGGGTATGTAAAGCGAGCAAATGGTGACGAGTTTGTTTAAGAGAACAAGTCGAACTGCCACTGCTGCGAGGGGCGTTTGCAGCGTTAAATGTTGACACGCTATGCTTTTCTGAATTATAATGGCAACACCGCCTGAAGATGCAAGAGCATCATCGCGGTCTTTACGAAACGTAACATACTGTCGAAGAAAGTTTGCATGTTCTGATTTTAAGTGAGTTTCCTGTACACACAGCACTTTTGGATTGTGTTCGTGGAGAAGTTCTTGCACATCATCGAGGTTCCTAAGAATGCCTCGGACGTTCCACTGTATCATTTGTATATCCATACCGAAAGTAAAATTGGTGCTGTGTGTACAAAAAAGGAAGTGTTGCCTTAGATTACAGAACCTTTTCCAGGCCCTGTAACGCGGGATTTGTCCTTTCTGAAGCGGTCGAGGGAGCCTCGCCGCTCCTTAGGCGCTTGATGCGCCGTCGGGATGGGTGCAGTGTCCATTGCCTCATGTGAGGCGCTGGACACACGCTCTTGCGAGCGAGAAATTTCGCGAGAAGGTCTCGCCGCGAAGGACGAGACCTTTGTGCCCACCAGCCCGGAGGTCGATGGGGCTGCCTTTGGGCCTGAGCTGCGCCGGCTGTTGCCAGCGCCAGCAGAGGCCGGAGAGGGTGAGGCAGCCTTGACTGCACCCACCGTGGGAGCTGCTGGCGGTCCTGCGGGTTCGCTACTCATATCGCAGGCTGTCGCCGCTGGCTCTTGTGCTACCGGCAACCCTTGAGTAACCGGGCCTGTTTGCTGGTTGGGTGGAGTAGGCTTAGATCCTTCCACCCCAGGGGCAGGAGCCACAAGCGACAGCTCGCTGCGCGCGGGCTGGGCAGGTGGCAGTGACCGCTGCGACGCTGCCCCCCGACGCGCCGCATCAGCATAAGGTGTGCTGTGGAAAAGTGAGCACCTCTTACGGGCTTCCTTGAAAGAAATATTTTCTTTTACTTTTAGGGTGATTATGTCCTTTTCTTTTTTCCAGTTCGGGCAGGAACGTGAGTAGCATGCGTGGTCACCACTGCAGTTCACACAGTGAGGAGTGCCACTACAATTGTCAGAGGAGTGGCCCTGGACTCCACACCTTGCGCAAGTTATTTGACCACGACAGCTCTGCGAGCCATGGCCGAATCTTTGGCATTGAAAGCACCGTCTAGGGTTAGGGACATATGGTCGGACAGTTAACTTAATGTATCCTGTTTCGATTGTTTCAGGCAGAACGCTAGATCCAAATGTTAGCACAAGATGTTTGGTGGGGATTTCTTTGTTGTCCTGTCTGATGATGATACGTTTTACATTGGTGACGTTTTGATCTTTCCACCCTTCCAGGAGTTCTGCTTCCGATAATTCTAGGAGGTCTGCTTCTGATACGACTCCGCGTGAGCTATTCATTGATCGGTGTGGTGATACAGAAATTGGTATGTTGCCGAACGTCACAAGGTTGCCGAGTTTCTCGTACTGCTGTTTCTGAGGGACCTCAAGAAGAAGGTCTCCGCTAGCCATTTTGATCACTTTGTAACCTGACCCTAAAGCTTCGGTTAAAGATTTCGCAACAATGAATGGTGAAATTGATCTGGCCGGTTTTTGAGAGTTCTCACTGTGTACAACATGGTATTTTGGATAGTTATCTTTTGGTCGGTTGAAAGATAGGCAAACATCATCGGTGCGTCCCCTCTTTAAAGGATGACGATCAAGTATGCGGGGAAAAGCTGGTGTTCCCATAACGGTTTGTTTTATTTCGGCGGCAATGGCGGCCACCCACCACGGAGCCCAACTAGGGGACGCTGCAGTGCTTAACGCGTAAGGCTGCAGGCGCCAACCGTACATTGCCACTATAACCTAATATATTATACCCAAGGGAGGGCACATACACAAGGTTAACCCAAGCCGCCTGTGAAAATTTGGAAGTAACGGAAGAGAAGAGATGATAGGAGAGCAAAAGAAAGGAGATAGGAAAGCAAAAGGTTGGAGAGGGGGACAGGAAAAGGCGACCACCGATTTCCCCCGGGTGGGTCAGTCCGGGGGTGCCGTCTACGTGAAGCAGAGGCCAAAGAGGTGTGTTGCCTCCGCCGAGGGGCCGTAAAGGTCCAAACACCCGGCATCGGCTCAACCCCCAGGATCCCCTTTTCCCCGAACACGGCTAAGCCGCGCACGGTTAGACGCGGGAGGGTCCAACCCTCATGTGCTCGGGTCCGTGGTGTCGCAACACACCAAACGCCTGCTTTCGCAGACGCCCCTGCGGGGGGTTTTGCATACCAGTGCGACCGATTTTTTATTAGATAATTTTTTTTTTCTTAAAACTCGCGACAAGCTGTGGGTATTATTTTTAATCCGAAAAATACCGCACTTCATGAGATTTGTTATTGATAGCTGTATCTTTCTGTCGTGTAAATTGTATGTTATTCAGTGGTTTCAGTTTGTAGGGTCTTGTTACTTGGTCCTATTCATGACCATGTAAGAAGCATTTGTGATGAAGTTGCCTAGCAGAAAAAGTTTACACAATTTGCTGCATATGGTGATGAGCACACTTTAAATGGTTGTGTTGCTCTGAAGTATATCTATGGAGGATGATTGATGGGTTTTAATGGCACAAGGGCATCTTTGGCCAAAGAGCGCCAAGTCTATGGATACATTCAATGATTTATAATATAAATAGAAGAGTCGTCAAAGAATGGTGAGGATGGTGAGGTGAGCCAGCCTCGAACGTCAGCTCGCAGAACGGCGGTTCAAAGCTCGGCTATCGGCGACCGGATGTCCTGCTACCGTGCGGACCTGGTCGGAGATCGTGGCTGGGCTCTCCTGCGCGCCAGCGGCCTGTTGGTATAGCGGCCTGGTGCAGTGCTTTATGCTGGGGACCGGGACGGCTGAGTTACCTGCCTGCTGAGCGAGCCCGATGACTGGCGACCGGGTGTCCTGCTACTATGCGGACCTGGTCGTAGATCCCGCTCGTTGCTCTGCTCTCCTGTGCACCAGCGGCCTGCTGTCATAGCTGCCTGGTGCAGCGCTTCCTGCTGGATGATGATGATGTGTGGTGTTTTATGGCGCAAGGGCCAGGTATGGCCTAAGAGCGCCATGACAAGTGGTAATGTAATCGATGAGCTGTTATGGCGTGGGCAATGAGTTTCTCATGGTAGATGTGACATGGCTGTAAAGGGGCCTAAAAACTGTCGCTGTAAATGGCGTAAAACATATAAGTAGTAAAATAATGATCGCTTCCTGCTGGCCACCGGGGCGCCTGAGCTGCCTGTCTGCTGACCGAGCCCGACGTTACAGCGGCCGAGGCGTTACAGGCCAGCCACAGCAGTGGCCGGGTGTTCTACCGGCCTGCTGTTTTTCTCCCGCTTCCATGTCGCGACAAGATGTGGCGCGACAGCAGCGACGTAGCCACAACGACCACCATCACGCACACTACGCAACGAAGATGCACACGGGCGAGTGGTGACGCATGAGTGCTAGGCACATCTTTATATAGAAGGACAAACGATTTACCAACTCTAGTATACGTACATGTAAATCGCCTGTATCGTTTAGCGTGTCTGTATAAATTCTGTTTCGTGTAAAAAGCTCCCGAGTGCCGTGTCATGATTAAAAGGATCCTGGGCCCAACGGAAACAGCGAGTTTGTTGTTTTCCATCACAAGCATGTAATCTTTCAGTTTATTAGCATTTTACTGTGCTGAATGCTTTGAGATAATTTAAGTGATGGCACTTTCAAGGTCGTTTTTGCCATTTAATGCAGGTATGACAAATTTTGGTGAGCAATTGAAATTATTATGGAAGTACTGTTATTAATGTGCGTTTTGGATTCCTACTACGCAAAGCTTTTGTAAAGGATGTGATTAAATGATGGTGTCTCAAAACGTCGCCCACGCATCATGCATATGCTCCTTATTCTCTCAGAATGTCAACTTTGCGGCACCATGAACTCTTTAATGATATAGGGCAAATTTCCTGCTTGGTTCGTATAATACGCTTGTGATGCTTGCGATACATGTCACCTAAAACAAGGCCCCCATTCTCTGCCGAAATAGAATTGATACCACCTTCGCTTTTTTCAGAGCCGCGGGGAAGAATATTTGAAAGTTTCAATAACGCTTCTACACAGGCAAAAAAATTAATGTTTAGTAATTGTCATTTATCCGTTAATTACCCAGAACACTTCAAAACATCTGCGCATTGTTGCTAACATTTTCCTTATTGCTTTTAAATATAACTTAGTCATAAGCAGCATACTTGAAAAAACTCGGACATAGTAAAATGAGGCACCGAAACGATAGCGCTTCGTGAGTGGCCTTGCTTTTTCTGTGCTTTTTTTTCAATTACTATGCTAAGAACTAAGTTATGACTAATCAACTAGCCCATCAGTGCATCTTAAAGGGACGCCAAAAAGAAGCACTTAATAATTTTACCGTAATAACATCTGCGAATAACTCGTTTCGTTTATTCCGCAGTAATAATACAATAATTATTAGAAGCGTGGTGGTATGTGATATATTCGCTTGTTTGCAATGAACAAATTAAGCTTTCCCTCTTTAAAGACAAGATCTTCTTCGGCGACTTCATATCGTATGGGACTCATGGGATCTAAGTATCTCGCAGCCACCTTCTGGCCACTTTCGTCAAAATGAGACGATTTGAGGCCTTTGAGTGCAAGTATAACAACGAAAAAGGCTTCGAAATGAAGTTTGGAAATAAAATGATGCACTGAGTTAGTATAATGATGATGATATATGTTGTTTTCTGGCGCAAGGGCCAGCTATGGCCAAAGAGCGCCAAGACGTGGTGTACCGAGTGAGCAATGGTATGATCAATGACAGTGGGTAGGTGTAGGGTGGCTGTAAAGGGGCCTAAAATTCTGCGCACTAAAGGTGCGTAAAATACAAAATTAATAAGATCATGACAATGATGTGATAGGGCGCAATGAATATGGTATAAAAAAATCTGTGAGCGATACAAGGCACTACTGCCTCACAGAGACCCTTAGAAGCAAGAGCCTGGAGGAGAGTGCATTTCAAAATGCTGTCGCAGCAGCGTCCTCTGAAAGAGGACCCTGCTACGAATCTCTCGGGCGAAGAACTTGCAAAATGTCGATGTCGTTTAAAAAGGCTAAAACTGAGTCGTGCTGAAATACCGGGTCATTAGCTAAAAACATCGCTGGGTGAAGGGGTATGTTCTCTCTATAGGCTTGAACAAAGTGTTTCTTTCTTTCAGGTTCTATTAATGGACACTGTACTAGGATGTGAAGTACAGTAAGTGCTTCCCCGCATCTAGTACAGGTTGGGGGTTCGCCTCCAGACAGCAGGTAATTATGCGTGCTGTAAGTGTGTCCTATTCTGAGCCTACAGAATAGGACATCATTTCTTCTAGATTTCGTGGTCGATGGCCAGTTTCCTAAATGGGGCTTAATTAAATGGAGCTTGTTATGAATCTGGCCGTCCCACAAACGCTGCCAATGGACTCGAAGTCTCTTGCGTAGATATGGCTTCATATCATGAACAGGGACGGGCATAGATGTGTTGCCAGCTTTTGCCTCGACGGATGTGGCAAGCTGGTCTGCCAGTACATTTCCCTCGATGTCTCGGTGTCCTGGCACCCAGCACACCACAACATGCTGCCCAGATGCATAAATACTACATATGAATGAATAAAGCGATACTATTAGGGGATTTTTGTGCCTTTTAAGAGATTTTAAAGCTTTTACTACGCTCAGCGAGTCTGTGTAGATGATTGCTTTGGGTATTTTCGAGTCCTTGATATGTTTAACAGCCGACAGTATTGCATAAGCCTCTGCTGTAAAAATGCTCGTTTGTGGGTGCAGGGCGTCGGCATCTGAAAGTGATGGGCCAACCGCTGCATAAGAGACGCCAGCATGAGACTTTGATGCATCGGTGTAAAATTCCGGACAGGAGTATTTATGCTGCAGTTCAAGGAAGTGCATTCGGATGTGTGCAACGGGGGCGTGCTTCGTAACATGTAAAAAGGACAAATCACACTCTACAATCTGCCACTGCCACGGTGCGACCTGTATAGTGGGTGTCATTAGACGATGTTCAAAAAGTGGGACATCCATTTCCTCAGCCAGACTTCTCACACGCAACGAGAAGGGCTCTCTTACTGCAGGGCGGTTATGAAAGAGGTGGGAGCTGGACAAATTATTTACGGTGGAATATGAAGGATGTTCACTGTTTGCGTTCACTCTAAGGAAATATGTGAAAGCTGTGTAGGTCCTCTGCAAGTGGAGGGACCACTCATTGGATTCCACGTAAAGGCTTTCTACAGGGCTTGTCCTAAAGGCACCTGTAGACAAGCGAATACCTAGATGGTGGATGGGGTCCAGCATCTTCAACGCGGTTGGGGTGGCTGACTGGTAAATTATGGCCCCGTAGTCTAGGCGTGTTCGTATGAGGCTTTTATACACGTTTAAGAGACATTTTTTGTCGCTACCCCATGTAGTGTGTGACAACACTTTTAAAATATTCATTGTTTTCATGCACTTGTTTTTTAGATATTTTAGGTGTGGTATGAATGTCAGCTTTGTGTCAAGAATTATGCCTAAGAATTTATGTTCCGTTTTTACAGGTAGACTCTGTCCTTGCAGGTGAATGTCGGGGTCGGGGTACAGTCCTCTCTTTCGAGAAAAAAGGACGCAGGTGCTCTTTTGCGGATTTAGGCAGAACCCATTCTCGTCTGCCCATTTAGCCACCTTGTTCAGACCAAGCTGAACCTGCCGCTCACAGATGGCAAGGTTGCACGATTTAAATCCAATCTGTACATCATCGACGTACGTTGAATAGAACATGTTGCGTGGGATGCATAAACGCAAGGAATTCATTTTTATAATAAAGAGAGTGCAACTGAGCACCCCACCCTGCGGCACTCCGGTTTCCTGCACAAAAGGTCGTGATAAAGCATTGCCAACTCGAACACGGAATGTGCGATTCAGCAGATAACTTTCAATCACATTTAGCATATTACCACGTATACCAAAGTGGGAGAGGTCTCTCAGTATTCCGAACCGCCATGTGGTGTCGTATGCGTTTTCCATATCGAGGAACACAGAAAGGAAGAATTGTTTGTGAACAAAAGCTTCACGTATCTGTGCCTCAATACGTATCAAATGGTCAATGGTGGATCGACCCTCGCGAAAACCGCACTGGTATGGGTCAAGCAGCTTGTTTGATTCTAGGAAATGTATCAGACGACGGTTTATCATTTTCTCAAAAGCTTTACAGAGGCAGCTTGTTAGAGCTATGGGCCGGTAACTCGATACGGACGATGGATCCTTGCCCTGCTTCAGGATAGGGATCACTATGGCCTCTTTCCAGGCAGAGGGGATCTCGCCGGAGGTCCATATAGAGTTATAGAGACAGAGAAGGGTTTTCTTCGTTTCAGAGGGTAGGTTTTTCAACATGTCATATAGTATACGGTCAGGGCCTGGGGCAGATTGGTTGCAACAGGTGAGTGATGCATGCAGCTCTGCTAGGGAGAAAGGTAGGTTATATGGTTCGTTTCCGGTGCTCTTTCGGTCCAGTTTTTGTTTTTCTATTGCTGATTTGTATCTTTTAAACGCTGGAGAATAGTGTGATGAACTGGAAACATGTTCAAAATGTGCACCCAGATGGTTCGCTTGGTCCTCCAGGCTGTCTCCCTGTCTGTCTACCAGGGGAGGCGGATGTGTTTGTCGTCCTCTTACTCTATTCACCCTGTTCCAAACCTTGGCCTCATCCGTGTACGAGTTGATACTTGATAAAAATGTTTGCCAGCTGTCTCTCCTGGCTTGTCTGCGTGTTCTCCTACCTTGGGACTTGATTTTCTTGAAACTGACAAGGTTTTCAGCAGTAGGATAATTGCGAAGCTGCCTCCATGCTCTGTTCTGCTGCCTACGTGCGTTCCGGCATTGTTCATTCCACCACGGAACACGGCGTTTGCTAGAAAAACCACTTGTTTGGGGAATACACTTAGAAGCTGCATCTATTATGAAATTTGTAAAATACTCGATGGCACCGTCAATTCCGAGCGATGAAATGTCAGCCCACGAGAGCTTACTGGTAAGTGTTTGGAATTTTTCCCAGTCCGCTGCATTGACCTTCCACCGGGGAGCATGTGGTGGAGATTCGTATTGTCTTGGCGCTCTCAGCAGTATTGGGAAATGGTCGCTCCCGTAAGGGTTTTTTATAACTTCCCATTCAAGTTCAGGTAATATGGATGGAGAAGCTATGCTGAGGTCTATAGAGGAAAAGGTTTTGTTTGCAAGACAATAATATGTCGGTTCTTTTTTGTTAAGCAGACAAGCACCGGATGAGAAAAGAAAATCTTGAATTAGACGGCCTCGCGCATCGATGCGAGCGTCGCCCCACAGACTGTTGTGTGCATTGAGATCGCCAAGAACAAGATAGGGCTCGGGCAATTCGTCTATCAAGGACTGAAATTCGTGTTTGTGTAAGCGGTAATGTGGGGGTATGTATAGCGAGCAAATGGTGATGAGTTTGTTAAGGAGAACCAGTCGAACTGCCACTGCTTCAAGTGGCGTTTGCAGCTTCAAACGTTGACATGCTATGCTTTTGTGAGTCATAATGGCAACACCACCTGATGATGCGAGACCATCATCGCGATCTTTACGAAACGTAACATACTGTCGAAGAAAGTTTGTATGTGTCGATTTTAAATGAGTTTCCTGTACACACAGCACTTTTGGATTGTGTTTGTGGAGAAGTTCTTGCACATCATCGAGGTTCCTAAGAAGGCCTCTGATGTTCCATTGTATAATTTGTGTGGCCATACTGAAAGTAAATGGGTGCTGTGTGTACTAAAAACAAAAAGGAAGTGTTGCATTAGATTACAGAGCCCTTTCCAGGCTCTGTAACGCGGGATTTGTCTTTTCTGAAGCGGTCGAGGGAACCTCGCCGCTCCTTAGGCGCTTGGTGCGCCGTCGGGGTGGGTGTGGTGTCCATTGCCTCTTGTGAGGCGCCGGACACGCGCTCTTGCGAGCGAGAAGTTTCACGAGAAAGTCTCGCCGCGAAGGACGAGACATTTGCGCCCACCAGCCCGGATGTCGATGGGGCTGCCTTTGGGCCTGAGCTGCGCCGGCTGTTGCCAGCACCAGCAGGGGCCGGTGAGGGTGAGGCAGCCTTGACTGCACCCACCGTGGGAGCTGCTGGCGGGCCTGCGGGTTCGCTACGCGAAGCGCAGGCTGCCACCGAGGACTGTTGTGGTGCCGGCAACCCTAGGGTAACCGGGCCTGTTCGCTGGTTGGGTGGAGTAGACTTAGCTCCTTCCACCCTGGGGGCAGGAGCCACAAGCGACAGCTCGCTGCGCGCGAGCTGGGCAGGTGGCAGTAGCCGCTGCGACGCTGCCCCTTGACGCGCCGCATCAGCATATGTGGTAGTGTGGAATGGTGAGCACCTTTTACGTGCTTCCCTGAACGATATGTTCTCGCGCACTTTGAGAGTGATAATTTCTTTTTCTTTTTTCCAGTTAGGACAGGATCTGGAGTAAGCTGGATGTTCACCATCACAGTTTACACAGTGTGGTGTCGCTTCGCAGTTATCTGAGGCGTGACCTTGGACTCCACATTTCGCGCATGTAAGTCTACCACGACAGCTCTGCGAGCCGTGGCCAAATCTTTGACATTGGAAACATCGTCTTGGATTAGGTATGTATGGTCTGACAGCTATCTTAGTGTATCCGGTTTCTATTGTTTGTGGCAGATCGCAAGTGGCAAAGGTCAGGATCAGGTGTTTTGTAGGAATTTCTTTATTGTCTCGTCGGATAATGATACGCTGTACATTGGTTACATTTTGCTCTTTCCAGCCCTCCAATAGTTCGGTTTCGGACAAGTCAATGAGATCTGCATCAGAAACTACTCCGCGTGCTGTATTCATAGAACGGTGAGGTGAAACGGTAACAGGAATGTCTCCAAATGCCACAAGCTTGTTGAGTTTATTGTGCTGCTCTTTATCACGGATCTCAAGCAGGAGGTCCCCGCTCGCCATTTTGGTGACTTTGTAACCTGGGCCAAGGGCGTCAGTCAAGCCTTTTGCGACTAGAAAAGGGGATACGGTTCTTGCTGGTTTTTCGGTCTTCTCACTGTGAACTACTTGGTAACGGGGGAAAATTTCTCTTGGTCTGAATAAGCTTAATAGTTCTTCGGTGCGTCCCCTCTTGTGAGGGTGACGATCAAGTAAACGGGGAAATGCAGGCGTTCCCATACTGGTTTGGTTTATTTCGGCAGCAATGGCGGCCACCCACCACGGAGCCCAACTAGGGGACGCTGCAGCACTTAACGCGTAAGGCTGCAGGCGCCAACCGTACATTGCCACTATAACCTAATATATTATACCCAAGGGAGGGCACATACACAAGGTTAACCCAAGCCGCCTGTGAAAATTAGGAAGTGACGGAAAAGAAGAGATGATAGGAGAGTAAAAGAAAGGAGATAGGAAAGCAAAAGGTTGGAGAGGGGGACAGGAAAAGGCGACCACCGGTTTCCCCCGGGTGGGTCAGTCCGGGGGTGCCGTCTATGTGAAGCAGAGGCCAAAGAGGTGTGTTGCCTCCGCCGGGGGGCCTGAAAGGTCCATCCACCCGGCATTAGCTCAACCTCCAGGATCCCCCTTTCCCCAGACACGGCTAAGCCACGCACGGCTACGCGTGGGAGGGTCCAACCCCCGTGTGCTCGGGTCCGTGGTGTCGCAACCCACCAAACGCCTGCCTACGCAGACGCCCCTGCGGGGAACGTGCGATACTGTAGGTCGCCTAAGAGGCACTTTATGTTGCGTATATTTACGTACGACGTCTATGCCAGTGTGAGTGCGCTGTGTAGATACACAGAATGATGCACTGGTATCGCTTGCTGGATTTCTCGATATATGTACAATAGAGGCTTCCACCGTCCCGATACATAGCTAAGCTATCAAAAAATTGAGAATCGGTATACAAATAGCACAGCGATCGCCATGCAATGATGCTGCATTCCTGTTAACATTATATGACATTGTCTTGTCACAGTAAACGTGCGATACTGTAGGTCGCCTAAGAGGCACTTTATGTTGTGTATATTTAAGTACGACGTCTATGCCAGTGTGATTCCGCTGTGGAGATACACAGAATGATGCACTGGTATCGCTTGCCGGATTTCTCGATATATGTACAATAGAGTCTTCCACCGTCCCGATACATAGCTAAGCGATCAACAAAATTGAGAATCGGATACAAAAAATGCACAGCGAGCACCCTGCAACGATGCTGCACTCCTATTAACATTATATGACATTGTCTTGTCACAGTAAACGTGCGATACTGTGGGTCACCTAAGAGGCACTTTATGTTGTGTATATTTACGTACGACGTCTATGCCAGTGTGAGTGCGCTGTGCAGATACACAGAATGATGGAGTGGTATCGCTTGCGGAATTTCTCGATATATGTACAATAGAGTCTTCCACCGTCCCGATACGTAGCTAAGCGATCAACAAAATTGAGAATGGCATACAAAAAAGCACAGCGAGCGCCCTGCAATGATGCTGCATTCCTATTAACATTATATGACATTGTCTCTTCACAGTAAACGTGCGATACTGTGGGTCACCTAAGAGGCACTTTATGTTGTGTATATTTACGTACGACGTCTATGCCAGTGTGAGTGCGCTGTGTAGATACACAGAATGATGCACTGGTATCGCTTGCTGGATTTCTCGATATATGTAAGATAGAGGCTTCCACCGTCCCGATACATGATTAATCTATCAAAAAATTGAGAATCGGATGCAATATGCACAGCGATCGCCCTGCATCGATGCTGCATTCCTATTAACATTATATGACATTGTCTTGTCACAGTAAACGTGCGATACTGTGGGTCACCTAAGAGGCACTTTATGTTGTTTATATTTACGTACGACGTCTATGCCAGTGTGAGTGCGCTGTGCAGATACACAGAATGATGCAATGGTATCGCTTGCGGAATTTCTCGATATATGTACAATAGAGTCTTCCACCGTCCCGACACGTAGCTAAGCGATCAACGCAATTGAGAATCGGATACAAAAAAGCACAGCGAGTGCCCTGCAACGATGCTGCCTTCCTATTAACATTATATGACATTGTCTTGTCACAGTAAACGTGCGATACTGTAGGTCGCCTAAGAGGCACTTTATGTTGTGTATATTTAAGTACGACGTCTATGCCAGTGTGATTGCGCTGTGCAGATACACAGAATGATGCACTGGTATCGCTTGCTGGATTTCTTGATATATGTACAATAGAGTCTTCCACCGTCCCGATACATAGTTAAGCTATCAAAAAATTGAGAATCGGATACAATATGCACAGCGATCGCCCTGCAACGATGCTGCATTCCTATTAACATTATATGACATTGTCTTGTCCCAGTAAACGTGCGATACTGTAGGTCGCCTAAGAGGCACTTTGTGTTGTGTATATTTACGTACGACGTCTATGCCAGTGTGAGTGCGCTGTGCAGATACACAGAATGATGCACTGGTATCGCTTGCTGGATTTCTCGATATATGTACAATAGAGTCTTCCACCGTCCCGATACGTAGCTAAGCGATCAACGAAATTGAGAATGGCATACAAAAAAGCACAGCGAGCGCCATGCAATGATGCTGCATTCCTGTTAACATTATATGACATTGTCTTGTCCCAGTAAACGTGCGATACTGTAGGTCGCCTAAGAGGCACTTTAGGTTGTGTATATTTAAGTACGACGTCTATGCCAGTGTGATTGCGCTGTGCAGATACACAGAATGATGCACTGGTATCGCTTGCTGGATTTCTCGATATATGTACAATAGAGTTTTCCACCGTCCCGATACGTAGCTAAGCGATCAACGAAATTGAGAATCGGATACAAAAAAGCACAGCTAGCGCCCTGCAACGATGCTGCATTCCTATTAACAATATATGACATTGTGTCTTCACAGTAAACGTGCGATACTGTGGGTCACCTAAGAGGCACTTTATGTTGTGTATATTTACGTACGACGTCTATGCCAGTGTGAGTGCGCTGTGTAGATACACAGAATGATGCACTGGTATCGCTTGCTGGATTTCTCGATATATGTACAATAGAGGCTTCCACCGTCCCGATACATAGTTAAGCTATCAAAAAATTTAGAATCGGATACAATATGCACAGCGATCGCCCTGCAACGATGCTGCATTCCTATTAACATTATATGACATTGTCTTGTCCCAGTAAACGTGCGATACTGTAGGTCGCCTAAGAGGCACTTTGTGTTGTGTATATTTACGTACGACGTCTATGCCAGTGTGAGTGCGCTGTGCAGATACACAGAATGATGCACTGGTATCGCTTGCTGGATTTCTCGATATATGTACAATAGAGTCTTCCACCGTCCCGATACATAGCTAAGCTATCAAAAAATTGAGAATGGCATTCAAAAAAGCACAGCGAGCGCCATGCAATGATGCTGCGTTCCTGTTAACATTATATGACATTGTCTTGTCCCAGTAAACGTGCGATACTGTAGGTCGCCTAAGAGGCACTTTATGTCGTGTATAATTACGTACGACGTCTATGCCAGTGTGAGTGCGCTTTGTAGATACACAGAATGATGCACTGGTATCGCTTGCGGGATTTCTCGATATATGTACAATAGAGTCTTCCACCGTCCCGATACATAGCTAAGCGATCAACAAAATTGAGAATGGCATACAAAAAAGCACAGCGAGCGCCATGCAATGATGCTGCATTCCTGTTAACGTTATATGACACTGTCTTGTCACAGTAAACGTGCGATACTGTAGGTCGCCTAAGAGGCACTTTATGTTGTGTATATTTAAGTACGACGTCTATGCCAGTGTGATTGCGCTGTGCATATTCACAGAATGATGCACTTGTATCGCTTGCTGGATTTCTTGATATATGTACAATAGAGTCTTCCACCGTCCCGATACGTAGCTAAGCGATCAACGAAATTGAGAATCGGATACAAAAAAGCACAGCGAGCGCCCTGCAATGATGCTGCATTCTTATTTACATTATATGACATTGTCTTGTCACAGTAAACGTGCGATACTGTGGGTCACCTAAGAGGCACTTTATGTTGTGTATATTTACGTACGACGTCTATGCCAGTGTGAGTGCGCTGTGCAGATACACAGATTGATGCACTGGTATCGCTTGCGCAATTTCTCGATATATGTACAATAGAGTCTTCCACCGTCCCGATACGTAGCTAAGCGATCAACGAAATTGAGAATCGGATTCAATAAAGCACAGCGAGCGCCCTGCAACGATGCTGCATTCCTATTAACATTATATGACATTGTCTTGTCACAGTAAACGTGCGATACTGTTGGTCGCCTAAGAGGCACTTTATGTTGTGTATATTTAAGTACGACGTCTATGCCAGTGTGATTGCGCTGTGCATATACACAGAATGATGCACTGGTATCGCTTGCGGAATTTCTCGATATATGTACACTAGAGTCTTCCACCGTCCCGATACGTAGCTAAGCGATCAACAAAATTGAGAATGGCATACAAAAAAGCACAGCGAGCGCCCTGCAATGATGCTGCATTCCTATTAACATTATATGACATTGTCTCTTCACAGTAAACGTGCGATACTGTGGGTCACCTAAGAGGCACTTTATGTTGTGTATATTTACGTACGACGTCTATGCCAGTGTGAGTGCGCTGCGTAGATAAACAGAATGATGCACTGGTATCGCTTGCTGGATTTCTCGATATATGTACAATAGAGGCTTCCACCGTCCCGATACATAGTTAGGCTATAAAAAAATTGAGAATCGGATGCAATATGCACAGCGATCGCCCTGCAACGATGCTGCATTCCTATTAACATTATATGACATTGTCTTGTCACAGTAAACGTGCGATACTGTAGGTCGCCTAAGAGGCACTTTATGTTGTGTATATTTAAGTACGACGTCTATGCCAGTGTGATTGCGCTGTGCAGATACACAGAATGATGCACTGGTATCGCTTGCTGGCTTTCTCGATATATGTACAATAGAGTCTTCCACCGTCCCGATACGTAGCTAAGCGATCAACGAAATTGAGAATCGGATACAAAAAAGCACAGCGAGCGCCCTGCAATGATGCTGCATTCTTATTTACATTATATGACATTGTCTTGTCACAGTAAACGTGCGATACTGTGGGTCACGTAAGAGGCACTTTATGTTGTGTATATTTACGTACGACGTCTATGCCAGTGTGAGTGCGCTGTGCAGATACACAGATTGATGCACTGGTATCGCTTGCGCAATTTCTCGATATATGTACAATAGAGTCTTCCACCGTCCCGATACGTAGCTAAGCGATCAACGAAATTGAGAATCGGATTCAATAAAGCACAGCGAGCGCCCTGCAACGATGCTGTATTCTTATTAACATTATATGACATTGTCTTGTCACAGTAAACGTGCGATACTGTGGGTCACCTAAGAGGCACTTTATGTTGTGTATATTAAAGTACGACGTCTATGCCAGTGTGATTCCGCTGTGGAGATACACAGAATGATGCACTGGTATCGCTTGCTGGATTTCTCGATATATGTACAATAGAGTCTTCCACCGTCCCGATACATAGCTAAGCGATCAACGAAATTGAGAATCGGATACAAAAAAGCACAGCGAGCGCCCTGCAATGATGCTGCATTCTTATTAACATTATATGACATTGTCTCTTCACAGTAAACGTGCGATACTGTGGGTCACCTAAGTGGCACTTTATGTTGTGTATATTTACGTACGACGTCTATGCCAGTGTGAGTGCGCTGTGTAGATACACAGAATGATGCACTGGTATCGCTTGCTGGATTTCTCGATATATGTACAATAGAATCTTCCACCGTCCCGACACGTAGCTAAGCGATCAACGAAATTGAGAATCGGATACAAAAAAGCACAGCGAGCGCCCTGCAACGATGCTGCATTCCTATTAACATTATATGACATTGTCTTGCCACAGTAAACGTGCGATACTGTAGGTCGCCTAAGAGGCACTTTATGTTGTGTATATTTAAGTACGACGTCTATGCCAGTGTGATTGCGCTGTGCAGATACACAGAATGATGCACTGGTATCGCTTGCTGGATTTCTCGATATATGTACAATAGAGTCTTCCACCGTCCCGATACATAGCTAAGCTATCAAAAAATTGAGAATGGCATACAAAAAAGCACAGCGAGCGCCATGCAATGATGCTGCATTCCTGTTAACATTATATGACATTGTCTTGTCCGAGTAAACGTGCGATACTGTAGGTCGCCTAAGAGGCACTTTATGTTGCGTATATTTACGTACGACGTCTATGCGAGTGTGAGTGCGCTGTGTAGATACACAGAATGATGCACTGGTATCGCTTGCGGGATTTCTCGATATATGTACAATACAGTCTTCCACCGTCCCGATACATAGCTAAGCGATCAACAAAATTGAGAATGGCATACAAAAAAGCACAGCGAGCGCCATGCAATGATGCTGCATTCCTGTTAACATTATATGACAATGTCTTGTCACAGTAAACGTGCGATACTGTAGGTCGCCTGAGAGGCACTTTATGTTGTGTATATTTAAGTACGACGTCTATGCCAGTGTGATTGCGCTGTGCAGATACACAGATTGATGCACTGGTATCGCTTGCGGAATTTCTCGATATATGTACAATAGAGTCTTCCACCGTCCCGATACGTAGCTAAGCGATCAACGAAATTGAGAATCGGATTCAATAAAGCACAGCGAGCGCCCCGCAACGATGCTGCATTCCTATTACCATTATATGACATTGTCTTGTCAAAGTAAACGTGCGATACTGTAGGTCGCCTAAGAGGCACTTTATGTTGTGTATATTTACGTACGACGTCTATGCCAGCGTGAGTGCGCTGTGCAGATACACAGAATGATGCACTGGTATCGCTTGCTGAATTTCTCGATATATGTACAATAGAATGTTCCACCATCCCGATACATAGCTAAGCGATCAACGAAATTGAGGATGGCATAAAAAAAGAACAGCGAGCGCCATGCAATGATGCTGAATTCCTGTTAACATTATATGACACTGTCTTGTCACAGTCAACGTGCGATACTGTAGGTCGCCTAAGAGGCACTTTATGTTGTGTATATTTACGTACGACGTCTATGCCAGTGTGAGTGCGCTGTGTAGATACACAGAATGGTGCACTGGTATCGCTTGCTGGATTTCTCGATATATGTACAATAGAGTCTTCCACCGTCCCGATACATAGCTAAGCTATCAAAAAATTGAGAATGGTATACAAAAAAGCACAGCAAGCGCCATGCAATGATGCTGCATTCCTGTTAACATTATATGACATTGTCTTGTCACAGTAAACGTGCGATACTGTGGGTCACCTAAGAGGCACTTTGTGTTGTGTATATTTACGTACGACGTCTGTGCCAGTGTGAGTGCGCTGTGCAGATACACAGAATGATGCACTGGTATCGCTTGCTGGATTTCTCGATATATGTACAATAGAGTCTTCCACCGTCCCGATACGTAGCTAAGCGATCAACGAAATTGAGAATGGCATACAAAAAAGCACAGCGAGCGCCATGCAATGATGCTGCATTCCTTTTAACATTATATGACATTGTCTTGTCCCAGTAAACGTGCGATACTGTAGGTCGCCTAAGAGGCACGTTATGTTGCGTATATTTACGTACGACGTCTATGCCAGTGTGAGTGCGCTGTGTAGATACACAGAATGATGCACTGGTATCGCTTGCTGGATTTCTCGATATATGTACAATAGAGTCTTCCACCGTCCCGATACATAGCTAAGCTATCAAAAAATTGAGAATGGTATACAAAAAAGCACAGCGAGCGCCATGCAATGATGCTGCATTCCTGTTAACTTTATATGACATTGTCTTGTCACAGTAAACGTGCGATACTGTAGGTCGCCTCAGAGGCACTTTATGTTGTGTATATTTAAGTACGACGTCTATGCCAGTGTGATTCCGCTGTGCAGATACACAGAATGATGCACTGGTATCGCTTGCCGGATTTCTCGATATATGTACAATAGAGTCTTCCACCGTCCCGATACATAGCTAAGCGATCAACAAAATTGAGAATGGCATACAAAAAAGCACAGCGAGCGCCATGCAATGATGCTGCATTCCTGTTAACGTTATATGACACTGTCTTGTCACAGTAAACGTGCGATACTGTAGGTCGCCTAAGAGGCACTTTATGTTGTGTATATTTAAGTACGACGTCTATGCCAGTGTGATTGCGCTGTGCAGATACACAGAATGATGCACTGGTATCGCTTGCGGAATTTCTCGATACATGTACATTAGAGTCTTCCACCGTCCCGATACGTAGCTAAGCGATCAACAAAATTGAGAATGGCATACAAAAAAGCACAGCGAGAGCCCTGCAATGATGCTGCATTCCTATTAACATTATATGACATTGTGTCTTCACAGTAAACGTGCGATACTGTGGGTCACCTAAGAGGCACTTTATGTTGTGTATATTTACGTACGACGTCTATGCCAGTGTGAGTGCGCTGTGTAGATACACAGAATGATGGAGTGGTATCGCTTGCGGAATTTCTTGATATATGTACAATAGAGTCTTCCACCGTCCCGATACGTAGCTAAGCGATAAACAAAATTGAGAATGACATACAAAAAAGCACAGCGAGCGCCCTGCAATGATGCTGCATTCCTATTAACATTATATGACATTGTCTCTTCACGGTAAACGTGCGATACTGTGGGTCAACTAAGAGGCACTTTATGTTGTGTATATTTACGTACGACGTCTATGCCAGTGTGAGTGCGCTGTGTAGATACACAGAATGACGCACTGGTATCGCTTGCTGGATTTCTCGATATACGTACAATAGAGGCTTCCACCGTCCCGATACATAGTTAAACTATCAAAAAATTGAGAATCGGATACAATATGCACAGCGATCGCCCTGCAACGATGCTGCATTCCTTTTAACATTATATGACATTGTCTTGTCCCAGTAAACGTGCGATACTGTAGGTCGCCTAAGAGGCACTTTATGTTGTGTATAATTAAGTACGACGTCTATGCCAGTGTGATTCCGCTGTGCAGATACACAGAATGATGCACTGGTATCGCTTGCCGGATTTCTCGATATATGTACAATAGAGTCTTCCACCGTCCCGATACATAGCTAAGCGATCAACAAAATTGAGAATGGTATACAAAAAAGCACAGCGAGCGCCATGCAATGATGCTGCATTCCTGTTAACATTATATGACATTGTCTTGTCACAGTAAACGTGCGATACTGTAGGTCGCCTAAGAGGCACTTTATGATGTGTATATTTAGGTACGACGTCTATGCCAGTGTGAGTGCGCTGTGCAGATACACAGAATGATGCACTGGTATGGCTTGCTGGATTTCTCGATAAATGTACAATAGAGTCTTCCACCGTCCCGATACGTAGCTAAGCGATCAACGAAATTGAGAATCGGATACAAAAAAGCACAGCGAGTGCCATGCAATGATGCTGCATTCCTGTTAACATTATATGACATTGTCTTGTCCCAGTAAACGTGCGATACTGTAGATCGCCTAAGACGCACTTTATGTTGCTTATATTTACGAACGACGTCTATGCCAGTGTGATTGCGCTGTGTAGATACACAGAATGATGCACTGGTATCGCTTGCTGGATTTCTCGATATATGTACAATAGAGTCTTGCACCGTCCCGATACATAGCTAAGCTATCAAAGAATTGAGAATGGTATGCAAAAAAGCACAGCGAGCGCCATGCAATGATGCTGCATTCCTCTTAACATTATATGACATTGTCTTGTCCCAGTAAACGTGCGATACTGTAGGTCGCCTAAGAGGCACTTTATGTTGCGTATATTTACGTACGACGTCTATGCCAGTGTGATTGCGCTGTGTAGATACACAGAATGATGCACTGGTATCGCTTGCTGGATTTCTCGATATATGAACAATAGAGTCTTCCACCGTCCCGATACATAGCTAAGCTATCAAAAAATTGGGAATGGTATACAAAAAAGCACAGCGAGCGCCATGCAATGATGCTGCATTCCTGTTAACATTATATGACATTGTCTTGTCATAGTAAACGTGCGATACTGTAGGTCGCCTAAGAGGCACTTTATGTTGTGTATATTTAAGTACGACGTCTATGCCAGTGTGATTGCGCTGTGCAGATACACAGAATGATGCACTGGTATCGCTTGCTGGATTTCTCGATATATGTACAATAGAGTTTTCCACCGTCCCGATACGTAGCTAAGCGATCAACGAAATTGAGAATCGGATACAAAAAAGCACAGCTAGCGCCCTGCAACGATGCTGCATTCCTATTAACAATATATGACATTGTGTCTTCACAGTAAACGTGCGATACTGTGGGTCACCTAAGAGGCACTTTATGTTGTGTATATTTACGTACGACGTCTATGCCAGTGTGAGTGCGCTGTGTAGATACACAGAATGATGCACTGGTATCGCTTGCTGGATTTCTCGATATATGTACAATAGAGGCTTCCACCGTCCCGATACATAGTTAAGCTATCAAAAAATTGAGAATCGGATACAATATGCACAGCGATCGCCCTGCAACGATGCTGCATTCCTATTAACATTATATGACATTGTCTTGTCCCAGTAAACGTGCGATACTGTAGGTCGCCTAAGAGGCACTTTGTGTTGTGTATATTTACGTACGACGTCTATGCCAGTGTGAGTGCGCTGTGCAGATACACAGAATGATGCACTGGTATCGCTTGCTGGATTTCTCGATATATGTACAATAGAGTCTTCCACCGTCCCGATACGTAGCTAAGCGATCAACGAAATTGAGAATGGCATACAAAAAAGCACAGCGAGCGCCATGCAATGATGCTGCATTCCTGTTAACATTATATGACATTGTCTTGTCCCAGTAAACGTGCGATACTGATGATGATGATATATGTTGTTTTCTGGCGCAAGGGCCAGCTATGGCCAAAGAGCGCCAAGACGTGGTGTACCGAGTGAGCAATGGTATGATCAATGACAGTGGGTAGGTGTAGGGTGGCTGTAAAGGGGCCTAAAATTCTGCGCACTAAAGGTGCGTAAAATACAAAATTAATAAGATCATGACAATGATGTGATAGCGCGCAATGAATATGGTATAAAAAAAGCTGTGAGCGATACAAGGCACTACTGCCTCACAGAGACCCTTAGAAGCAAGAGCCTGGAGGAGAGTGCATTTCAAAATGCTGTCGCAGCAGCGTCCTCTGAAAGAGGACCCTGCTACGAATCTCTCGGGCGAAGAACTTGCAAAATGTCGATGTCGTTTAAAAAGGCTAAAACTGAGTCGTGCTGAAATACCGGGTCATTAGCTAAAAACATCGCTGGGTGAAGGGGTATGTTCTCTCTATAGGCTTGAACAAAGTGTTTCTTTCTTTCAGGTTCTATTAATGGACACTGTACTAGGATGTGAAGTACAGTAAGTGCTTCCCCGCATCTAGTACAGGTTGGGGGTTCGCCTCCAGACAGCAGGTAATTATGCGTGCTGTAAGTGTGTCCTATTCTGAGCCTACAGAATAGGACATCATTTCTTCTAGATTTCGTGGTCGATGGCCAGTTTCCTAAATGGGGCTTAATTAAATGGAGCTTGTTATGAGTCTGGCCGTCCCACAAACGCTGCCAATGGACTCGAAGTCTCTTGCGTAGATATGGCTTCATATCATGAACAGGGACGGGCATAGATGTGTTGCCAGCTTTTGCCTCGACGGATGTGGCAAGCTGGTCTGCCAGTACATTTCCCTCGATGGCTCGGTGTCCTGGCACCCAGCACACCACAACATGCTGCCCAGATGCATAAATACTACATATGAATGAATAAAGCGATACTATTATGGGATTTTTGTGCCTTTTAAGAGATTTTAAAGCTTTTACTACGCTCAGCGAGTCTGTGTAGATGATTGCTTTGGGTATTTTCGAGTCCTTGATATGTTTAAGAGCCGACAGTATTGCATAAGCCTCTGCTGTAAAAATGCTCGTTTGTGGGTGCAGGGCGTCGGCATCTGAAAGTGATGGGCCAACCGCTGCATAAGAGACGCCAGCGTGAGACTTTGATGCATCGGTGTAAAATTCCGGACAGGAGTATTTATGCTGCAGTTCAAGGAAGTGCATTCGAATGTGTGCAACGGGGGCGTGCTTCGTAACATGTAAAAAGGACAAATCACACTCTACAATCTGCCACTGCCACGGTGCGACCTGTATAGTGGGTGTCATTAGACGATGTTCAAAAAGTGGGACATCCATTTCCTCAGCCAGACTTCTCACACGCAACGAGAAGGGCTCTCTTACTGCAGGGCGGTTATGAAAGAGGTGGGAGCTGGACAAATTATTTACGGTGGAATATGAAGGATGTTCACTGTTTGCGTTCACTCTAAGGAAATATGTGAAAGCTGTGTAGGTCCTCTGCAAGTGGAGGGACCACTCATTGGATTCCACGTAAAGGCTTTCTACAGGGCTTGTCCTAAAGGCACCTGTAGACAAGCGAATACCTAGATGGTGGATGGGGTCCAGCATCTTCAACGCGGTTGGGGTGGCTGACTGATAAATTATGGCCCCGTAGTCTAGGCGTGTTCGTATGAGGCTTTTATACACGTTTAAGAGACATTTTTTGTCGCTACCCCATGTAGTGTGTGACAACACTTTTAAAATATTCATTGTTTTCATGCACTTGTTTTTTAGATATTTTAGGTGTGGTATGAATGTCAGCTTTGTGTCAAGAATTATGCCTAAGAATTTATGTTCCGTTTTTACAGGTAGACTCTGTCCTTGCAGGTGAATGTCGGGGTCGGGGTACAGTCCTCTCGTTCGAGAAAAAAGGACGCAGGTGCTCTTTTGTGGATTTAGGCAGAACCCATTCTCGTCTGCCCATTTAGCCACCTTGTTCAGACCAAGCTGAACCTGCCGCTCACAGATGGCAAGGTTGCACGATTTAAATCCAATCTGTACATCATCGACGTACGTTGAATAGAACATGTTGCGTGGGATGCATAGACGCAAGGAATTCATTTTTATAATAAAGAGAGTGCAACTGAGCACCCCACCCTGCGGCACTCCGGTTTCCTGCACAAAAGGTCGTGATAAAGCATTGCCAACTCGAACACGGAATGTGCGATTCAGCAGATAACTTTCAATCACATTTAGCATATTACCACGTATACCAAAGTGGGAGAGGTCTCTCAGTATTCCGAACCGCCATGTGGTGTCGTATGCTTTTTCCATATCGAGGAACACAGAAAGGAAGAATTGTTTGTGAACAAAAGCTTCACGTATCTGTGCCTCAATACGTATCAAATGGTCAATGGTGGATCGACCCTCGCGAAAACCGCACTGGTATGGGTCAAGCAGCTTGTTTGATTCTAGGAAATGTATCAGACGACGGTTTATCATTTTCTCAAAAGCTTTACAGAGGCTTCTTGTTAGAGCTATGGGCCGGTAACTCGATACGGACGATGGATCCTTGCCCTGCTTCAGGATAGGGATCACTATGGCCTCTTTCCAGGCAGAGGAGATCTCGCCGGAGGTCCATATAGAGTTATAGAGACAGAGAAGGGTTTTCTTCGTTTCAGAGGGTAGGTTTTTCAACATGTCATATAGTATACGGTCAGGGCCTGGGGCAGATTGGTTGCAACAGGTGAGTGATGCATGCAGCTCTGCTAGGGAGAAAGGTAGGTTATATGGTTCGTTTCCGGTGCTCTTTCGGTCCAGTTTTTGTTTTTCTATTGCTGATTTGTATCTTTTAAACGCTGGAGAATAGTGTGATGAACTGGAAACATGTTCAAAATGTGCACCCAGATGGTTCGCTTGGTCCTCCAGGCTGTCTCCCTGTGTGTCTACCAGGGGAGGCGGATGTGTTTGTCGTCCTCTTACTCTATTCACCCTGTTCCAAACCTTGGCCTCATCCGTGTACGAGTTGATACTTGATAAAAATGTTTGCCAGCTGTCTCTCCTGGCTTGTCTGCGTGTTCTCCTACCTTGGGACTTGATTTTCTTGAAACTGACAAGGTTTTCAGCAGTAGGATAATTGCGAAGCTGCCTCCATGCTCTGTTCTGCTGCCTACGTGCGTTCCGGCATTGTTCATTCCACCACGGAACACGGCGTTTGCTAGAAAAACCACTTGTTTGGGGAATACACTTAGAAGCTGCATCTATTATGAAATTTGTAAAATACTCGATGGCACCGTCAGTTCCGAGCGATGAAATGTCAGCCCACGAGAGCTTACTGGTAAGTGTTTGGAATTTTTCCCAGTCCGCTGCATTGACCTTCCACCGGGGAGCATGTGGTGGAGATTCGTATTGTCTTGGCGCTCTCAGCAGTATTGGGAAATGGTCGCTCCCGTAAGGGTTTTTTATAACTTCCCATTCAAGTTCAGGTAATATGGATGGAGAAGCTATGCTGAGGTCTATAGAGGAAAAGGTTTTGTTTGCAAGACAATAATATGTCGGTTCTTTTTTGTTAAGCAGACAAGCACCGGATGAGAAAAGAAAATCTTGAATTAGACGGCCTCGCGCATCGATGCGAGCGTCGCCCCACAGACTGTTGTGTGCATTGAGATCGCCAAGAACAAGATAGGGCTCGGGCAATTCGTCTATCAAGGACTGAAATTCGTGTTTGTGTAAGCGGTAATGTGGGGGTATGTATAGCGAGCAAATGGTGATGAGTTTGTTAAGGAGAACCAGTCGAACTGCCACTGCTTCAAGTGGCGTTTGCAGCTTCAAACGTTGACATGCTATGCTTTTGTGAGTCATAATGGCAACACCGCCTGATGATGCGAGACCATCATCGCGATCTTTACGAAACGTAACATACTGTCGAAGAAAGTTTGTATGTGTCGATTTTAAATGAGTTTCCTGTACACACAGCACTTTTGGATTGTGTTTGTGGAGAAGTTCTTGCACATCATCGAGGTTCCTAAGAAGGCCTCTGATGTTCCATTGTATAATTTGTGTGGCCATACTGAAAGTAAATGGGTGCTGTGTGTACTAAAAACAAAAAGGAAGTGTTGCATTAGATTACAGAGCCCTTTCCAGGCCCTGTAACGCGGGATTTGTCTTTTCTGAAGCGGTCGAGGGAACCTCGCCGCTCCTTAGGCGCTTGGTGCGCCGTCGGGGTGGGTGTGGTGTCCATTGCCTCTTGTGAGGTGCCGGACACGCGCTCTTGCGAGCGAGAAGTTTCACGAGAAAGTCTCGCCGCGAAGGACGAGACATTTGCGCCCACCAGCCCGGATGTCGATGGGGCTGCCTTTGGGCCTGAGCTGCGCCGGCTGTTGCCAGCACCAGCAGGGGCCGGTGAGGGTGAGGCAGCCTTGACTGCACCCACCGTGGGAGCTGCTGGCGGGCCTGCGGGTTCGCTACGCGAAGCGCAGGCTGCCACCGAGGAGGACTGTTGTGGTGCCGGCAACCCTAGGGTAACCGGGCCTGTTCGCTGGTTGGGTGGAGTAGACTTAGCTCCTTCCACCCTGGGGGCAGGAGCCACAAGCGACAGCTCGCTGCGCGCGAGCTGGGCAGGTGGCAGTAGCCGCTGCGACGCTGCCCCTTGACACGCCGCATCAGCATATGTGGTAGTGTGGAATGGTGAGCACCTTTTACGTGCTTCCCTGAACGATATGTTCTCGCGCACTTTGAGAGTGATAATTTCTTTTTCTTTTTTCCAGTTAGGACAGGATCTGGAGTAAGCTGGATGTTCACCATCACAGTTTACACAGTGTGGTGTCGCTTCGCAGTTATCTGAGGCGTGACCTTGGACTCCACATTTCGCGCATGTAAGTCTACCACGACAGCTCTGCGAGCCGTGGCCAAATCTTTGACATTGGAAACATCGTCTTGGATTAGGTATGTATGGTCTGACAGCTATCTTAGTGTATCCGGTTTCTATTGTTTGTGGCAGATCGCAAGTGGCAAAGGTCAGGATCAGGTGTTTTGTAGGAATTTCTTTATTGTCTCGTCGGATAATGATACGCTGTACATTGGTTACATTTTGCTCTTTCCAGCCCTCCAATAGTTCGGTTTCGGACAAGTCAATGAGATCTGCATCAGAAACTACTCCGCGTGCTGTATTCATAGAACGGTGAGGTGAAACGGTAACAGGAATGTCTCCAAATGCCACAAGCTTGTTGAGTTTATTGTGCTGCTCTTTATCACGGATCTCAAGCAGGAGGTCCCCGCTCGCCATTTTGGTGACTTTGTAACCTGGGCCAAGGGCGTCAGTCAAGCCTTTTGCGACTAGAAAAGGGGATACGGTTCTTGCTGGTTTTTCGGTCTTCTCACTGTGAACTACTTGGTAACGGGGGAAAATTTCTCTTGGTCTGAATAAGCTTAATAGTTCTTCGGTGCGTCCCCTCTTGTGAGGGTGACGATCAAGTAAACGGGGAAATGCAGGCGTTCCCATACTGGTTTGGTTTATTTCGGCAGCAATGGCGGCCACCCACCACGGAGCCCAACTAGGGGACGCTGCAGCACTTAACGCGTAAGGCTGCAGGCGCCAACCGTACATTGCCACTATAACCTAATATATTATACCCAAGGGAGGGCACATACACAAGGTTAACCCAAGCCGCCTGTGAAAATTAGGAAGTGACGGAAAAGAAGAGATGATAGGAGAGTAAAAGAAAGGAGATAGGAAAGCAAAAGGTTGGAGAGGGGGACAGGAAAAGGCGACCACCGGTTTCCCCCGGGTGGGTCAGTCCGGGGGTGCCGTCTATGTGAAGCAGAGGCCAAAGAGGTGTGTTGCCTCCGCCGGGGGGCCTGAAAGGTCCATCCACCCGGCATTAGCTCAACCTCCAGGATCCCCCTTTCCCCAGACACGACTAAGCCACGCACGGCTACGCGTGGGAGGGTCCAACCCCCGTGTGCTCGGGTCCGTGGTGTCGCAACCCACCAAACGCCTGCCTACGCAGACGCCCCTGCGGGGAACGTGCGATACTGTAGGTCGCCTAAGAGGCACTTTATGTTGCGTATATTTACGTACGACGTCTATGCCAGTGTGAGTGCGCTGTGTAGATACACAGAATGATGCACTGGTATCGCTTGCTGGATTTCTCGATATATGTACAATAGAGTCTTCCACCGTCCCGATACATAGCTAAGCTATCAAAAAATTGAGAATGGTATACAAAAAAGCACAGCGAGCGCCATGCAATGATGCTGCATTCCTGTTAACATTATATGACATTGTCTTGTCACAGTAAACGTGCGATACTGTAGGTCGCCTAAGAGGCACTTTATGTTGTGTATATTTAAGTACGACGTCTATGCCAGTGTGATTCCGCTGTGCAGATACACAGAATGATGCACTGGTATCGCTTGCCGGATTTCTCGATATATGTACAATAGAGTCTTCCACCGTCCCGATACATAGCTAAGCGATCAACAAAATTGAGAATCGGATACAAAAAATGCACAGCGAGCACCCTGCAACGATGCTGCACTCCTATTAACATTATATGACATTGTCTTGTCACAGTAAACGTGCGATACTGTGGGTCACCTAAGAGGCACTTTATGTTGTGTATATTTACGTACGACGTCTATGCCAGTGTGAGTGCGCTGTGCAGATACACAGAATGATGGAGTGGTATCGCTTGCGGAATTTCTCGATATATGTACAATAGAGTCTTCCACCGTCCCGATACGTAGCTAAGCGATCAACAAAATTGAGAATGGCATACAAAAAAGCACAGCGAGCGCCCTGCAATGATGCTGCATTCCTATTAACATTATATGACATTGTCTCTTCACAGTAAACGTGCGATACTGTGGGTCACCTAAGAGGCACTTTATGTTGTGTATATTTACGTACGACGTCTATGCCAGTGTGAGTGCGCTGTGTAGATACACAGAATGATGCACTGGTATCGCTTGCTGGATTTCTCGATATATGTAAGATAGAGGCTTCCACCGTCCCGATACATGATTAATCTATCAAAAAATTGAGAATCGGATGCAATATGCACAGCGATCGCCCTGCATCGATGCTGCATTCCTATTAACATTATATGACATTGTCTTGTCACAGTAAACGTGCGATACTGTGGGTCACCTAAGAGGCACTTTATGTTGTTTATATTTACGTACGACGTCTATGCCAGTGTGAGTGCGCTGTGCAGATACACAGAATGATGCAATGGTATCGCTTGCGGAATTTCTCGATATATGTACAATAGAGTCTTCCACCGTCCCGACACGTAGCTAAGCGATCAACGCAATTGAGAATCGGATACAAAAAAGCACAGCGAGCGCCCTGCAACGATGCTGCCTTCCTATTAACATTATATGACATTGTCTTGTCACAGTAAACGTGCGATACTGTAGGTCGCCTAAGAGGCACTTTATGTTGTGTATATTTAAGTACGACGTCTATGCCAGTGTGATTGCGCTGTGCAGATACACAGAATGATGCACTGGTATCGCTTGCTGGATTTCTTGATATATGTACAATAGAGCCTTCCACCGTCCCGATACATAGCTAAGCTATCAAAAAATTGAGAATGGTATACAAAAAAGCACAGCGAGCGCCATGCAATGATGCTGCATTCCTGTTAACATTATATGACATTGTCTTGTCCCAGTAAACGTGCGATACTGTAGGTCGCCTAAGAGGCACTTTATGTTGCGTATATTTACGTACGACGTCTATGCCAGTGTGATTGCGCTGTGTAGATACACAGAATGATGCACTGGTATCGCTTGCTGGATTTCTCGATATATGTACAATAGAGTCTTCCACCGTCCCGATACATAGCTAAGCTATCAAAAAATTGGGAATGGTATACAAAAAAGCACAGCGAGCGCCATGCAATGATGCTGCATTCCTGTTAACATTATATGACATTGTCTTGTCATAGTAAACGTGCGATACTGTAGGTCGCCTAAGAGGCACTTTATGTTGTGTATATTTAAGTACGACGTCTATGCCAGTGTGATTGCGCTGTGCAGATACACAGAATGATGCACTGGTATCGCTTGCTGGAATTTCTCGATATATGTACAATAGAGTCTTCCACCGTCCCGATACGTAGCTAAGCGATCAACGAAATTGAGAATCGGATACAAAAAGCACAGCGAGCGCCCTGCAACGATGCTGCATTCCTATTAACATATATGACATTGTCTTCACAGTAAACGTGCGATACTGTGGGTCACCTAAGAGGCACTTTATGTTGTGTATATTTACGTACGACGTCTATGCCAGTGTGAGTGCGCTGTGTAGATACACAGAATGATGCACTGGTATCGCTTGCGGGATTTCTCGATATATGTACAATAGAGTCTTCCACCGTCCCGATACATAGCTTAAGCTATCAAAAAATTGAGAATCGGATACAATATGCACAGCGATCGCCCTGCAACGATGCTGCATTCCTATTAACATTATATGACATTGTCTTGTCACAGTAACGTGCGATACTGTAGGTCGCCTAAGAGGCACTTTATGTTGTGTATATTTACGTACGACGTCTATGCCAGTGTGAGTGCGCTGTGCAGATACACAGAATGATGCACTGGTATCGCTTGCTGGATTTCTCGATATATGTACAATAGAGTCTTCCACCGTCCCGATACATAGCTAAGCGATCAACAAAATTGAGAATGGCATACAAAAAAGCACAGCGAGCGCCATGCAATGATGCTGCATTCCTGTTAACATTATATGACATTGTCTTGTCACAGTAAACGTGCGATACTGTAGGTCGCCTAAGAGGCACTTTATGTTGTGTATATTACGTACGACGTCTATGCCAGTGTGAGTGCGCTGTGTAGATACACAGAATGATGCACTGGTATCGCTTGCTGGATTTCTCGATATATGTACAATAGAGTCTTCCACCGTCCCGATACATAGCTAAGCTATCAAAAAATTGAGAATGGCATACAAAAAAGCACAGCGAGCGCCATGCAATGATGCTGCATTCCTGTTAACATTATATGACATTGTCTTGTCACAGTAAACGTGCGATACTGTAGGTCGCCTAAGAGGCACTTTATGTTGTGTATATTTAAGTACGACGTCTATGCCAGTGTGATTGCGCTGTGCAGATACACAGAATGATGCACTGGTATCGCTTGCTGGATTTCTCGATATATGTACAATAGAGTCTTCCACCGTCCCGATACGTAGCTAAGCGATCAACGAAATTGAGAATCGGATACAAAAAGCACAGCGAGCGCCCTGCAATGATGCTGCATTCCTATTAACATTATATGACATTGTCTTGTCACAGTAAACGTGCGATACTGTGGTCGCCTAAGAGGCACTTTATGTTGTGTATATTTACGTACGACGTCTATGCCAGTGTGAGTGCGCTGTGCAGATACACAGAATGATGCACTGGTATCGCTTGCGGAATTTCTCGATATATGTACAATAGAGTCTTCCACCGTCCCGATACGTAGCTAAGCGATCAACGAAATTGAGAATCGGATTCAATAAAGCACAGCGAGCGCCCTGCAACGATGCTGCATTCCTATTAACATTATATGACATTGTCTTGTCACAGTAAACGTGCGATACTGTAGGTCGCCTAAGAGGCACTTTATGTTGTGTATATTTAAGTACGACGTCTATGCCAGTGTGATTGCGCTGTGCAGATACACAGAATGATGCACTGGTATCGCTTGCTGGAATTTCTCGATATATGTACAATAGAGTCTTCCACCGTCCCGATACAGTAGCTAAGCGATCAACAAAATTGAGAATGGCATACAAAAAAGCACAGCGAGCGCCCTGCAATGATGCTGCATTCCTATTAACATTATATGACATTGTCTCTGTCACAGTAAACGTGCGATACTGTAGGTCAGCCTAAGAGGCACTTTATGTTGTGTATATTTACGTACGACGTCTATGCCAGTGTGAGTGCGCTGCGTAGATACACAGAATGATGCACTGGTATCGCTTGCTGGATTTCTCGATATATGTACAATAGAGTCTTCCACCGTCCCGATACATAGTTAAGCTATAAAAAAATTGAGAATCGGATACAATAAAGCACAGCGAGCGCCCTGCAACGATGCTGCATTCTATTACATTATATGACATTGTCTTGTCACAGTAAACGTGCGATACTGTGGGTCACCTAAGAGGCACTTTATGTTGTGTATATTTAAGTACGACATCTATGCCAGTGTGAGTGCGCTGTGCAGATACACAGAATGATGCACTGGTATCGCTTGCTGGCATTTCTCGATATATGTACAATAGAGTCTTCCACCGTCCCGATACGTAGCTAAGCGATCAACGAAATTGAGAATCGGATACAAAAAAGCACAGCGAGCGCCCTGCAATGATGCTGCATTCTTATTACATTATATGACATTGTCTTGTCACAGTAAACGTGCGATACTGTGGGTCACCTAAGAGGCACTTTATGTTGTGTATATTACGTACGACGTCTATGCCAGTGTGAGTGCGCTGTGCAGATACACAGAATTGATGCACTGGTATCGCTTGCGGCAATTTCTCGATATATGTACAATAGAGTCTTCCACCGTCCCGATACGTAGCTAAGCGATCAACGAAATTGAGAATCGGATTCAATAAAGCACAGCGAGCGCCCTGCAACTGATGCTGATTCTTATTAACATTATATGACATTGTCTTGTCACAGTAAACGTGCGATACTGTGGGTCACCTAAGAGGCACTTTATGTTGTGTATATTTAAGTACGACGTCTATGCCAGTGTGATTGCCGCTGTGAGATACACAGAATGATGCACTGGTATCGCTTGCCGGATTTCTCGATATATGTACAATAGAGTCTTCCACCGTCCCGATACATAGCTAAGCGATCAACGAAATTGAGAATCGGATACAAAAAAGCACAGCGAGCGCCCTGCAATGATGCTGCATTCTTATTAACATTATATGACATTGTCTTGTCACAGTAAACGTGCGATACTGTGGGTCACCTAAGAGGCACTTTATGTTGTGTATATTTACGTACGACGTCTATGCCAGTGTGAGTGCGCTGTGCAGATACACAGAATGATGCACTGGTATCGCTTGCTGGATTTCTCGATATATGTACAATAGAGTCTTCCACCGTCCCGATACGTAGCTAAGCGATCAACGAAATTGAGAATCGGATACAAAAAAGCACAGCGAGCGCCCTGCAATGATGCTGCATTCCTATTAACATTATATGACATTGTCTTGTCACAGTAAACGTGCGATACTGTAGGTCGCCTAAGAGGCACTTTATGTTGTGTATATTTAAGTACGACGTCTATGCCAGTGTGATTGCGCTGTGCAGATACACAGAATGATGCACTGGTATCGCTTGCTGGATTTCTCGATATATGTACAATAGAGTCTTCCACCGTCCCGATACATAGCTAAGCTATCAAAAAATTGAGAATGGCATACAAAAAAGCACAGCGAGCGCCATGCAATGATGCTGCATTCCTGTTAACATTATATGACATTGTCTTGTCACAGTAAACGTGCGATACTGTAGGTCGCCTAAGAGGCACTTTATGTTGTGTATATTTACGTACGACGTCTATGCCAGTGTGAGTGCGCTGTGTAGATACACAGAATGATGCACTGGTATCGCTTGCTGGATTTCTCGATATATGTACAATAGAGTCTTCCACCGTCCCGATACGTAGCTAAGCGATCAACGAAATTGAGAATGGCATAAAAAAAGAACAGCGAGCGCCATGCAATGATGCTGCATTCCTGTTAACATTATATGACATTGTCTTGTCACAGTAAACGTGCGATACTGTAGGTCGCCTAAGAGGCACTTTATGTTGTGTATATTTAAGTACGACGTCTATGCCAGTGTGATTGCGCTGTGCAGATACACAGAATGATGCACTGGTATCGCTTGCTGGATTTCTCGATATATGTACAATAGAGTCTTCCACCGTCCCGATACGTAGCTAAGCGATCAACGAAATTGAGAATCGGATACAATAAAGCACAGCGAGCGCCCTGCAACGATGCTGCATTCCTATTAACATTATATGACATTGTCTTGTCACAGTAAACGTGCGATACTGTAGGTCGCCTAAGAGGCACTTTATGTTGTGTATATTTACGTACGACGTCTATGCCAGTGTGAGTGCGCTGTGCAGATACACAGAATGATGCACTGGTATCGCTTGCTGGATTTCTCGATATATGTACAATAGAGTCTTCCACCGTCCCGATACATAGCTAAGCGATCAACGAAATTGAGAATGGCATAAAAAAAGAACAGCGAGCGCCATGCAATGATGCTGAATTCCTGTTAACATTATATGACATTGTCTTGTCACAGTAAACGTGCGATACTGTAGGTCGCCTAAGAGGCACTTTATGTTGTGTATATTTACGTACGACGTCTATGCCAGTGTGAGTGCGCTGTGTAGATACACAGAATGATGCACTGGTATCGCTTGCTGGATTTCTCGATATATGTACAATAGTCTTCCACCGTCCCGATACATAGCTAAGCTATCAAAAATTGAGAATGGTATACAAAAAAGCACAGCGAGCGCCATGCAATGATGCTGCATTCCTGTTAACATTATATGACATTGTCTTGTCACAGTAAACGTGCGATACTGTAGGTCGCCTAAGAGGCACTTTATGTTGTGTATATTTACGTACGACGTCTATGCCAGTGTGAGTGCGCTGTGCAGATACACAGAATGATGCACTGGTATCGCTTGCTGGATTTCTCGATATATGTACAATAGAGTCTTCCACCGTCCCGATACGTAGCTAAGCGATCAACGAAATTGAGAATGGCATACAAAAAAGCACAGCGAGCGCCATGCAATGATGCTGCATTCCTGTTAACATTATATGACATTGTCTTGTCACAGTAAACGTGCGATACTGTAGGTCGCCTAAGAGGCACTTTATGTTGTGTATATTTACGTACGACGTCTATGCCAGTGTGAGTGCGCTGTGTAGATACACAGAATGATGCACTGGTATCGCTTGCTGGATTTCTCGATATATGTACAATAGAGTCTTCCACCGTCCCGATACATAGCTAAGCTATCAAAAAATTGAGAATGGTATACAAAAAAGCACAGCGAGCGCCAAGCAATGATGCTGCATTCCTGTTAACATTATATGACATTGTCTTGTCACAGTAAACGTGCGATACTGTAGGTCGCCTAAGAGGCACTTTATGTTGTGTATATTTACGTACGACGTCTATGCCAGTGTGAGTGCGCTGTGCAGATACACAGATTGATGCACTGGTATCGCTTGCGGAATTTCTCGATATATGTACAATAGTCTTCCACCGTCCCGATACATAGCTAAGCGATCAACAAAATTGAGAATGGCATACAAAAAAGCACAGCGAGCGCCATGCAATGATGCTGCATTCCTATTAACATTATATGACATTGTCTTGTCACAGTAAACGTGCGATACTGTAGGTCGCCTAAGAGGCACTTTATGTTGTGTATAATTACGTACGACGTCTATGCCAGTGTGATTGCGCTGCGCAGATACACAGAATGATGCACTGGTATCGCTTGCTGGATTTCTCGATATATGTACAATAGAGTCTTCCACCGTCCCGATACATAGCTAAGCTATCAAAAAATTGAGAATCGGATACAAAAAGCACAGCGAGCGCCCTGCAATGATGCTGCATTCCTTTTAACATTATATGACATTGTCTTGTCACAGTAAACGTGCGATACTGTAGGTCACCTAAGAGGCACTTTATGTTGTGTATATTTACGTACGACGTCTATGCCAGTGTGAGTGCGCTGTGTAGATACACAGAATGATGCACTGGTATCGCTTGCGGATTTCTCGATATATGTACAATAGAGTCTTCCACCGTCCCGATACATAGCTAAGCGATCAACAAAATTGAGAATGGATACAAAAAAGCACAGCGAGCGCCATGCAATGATGCTGCATTCCTGTTAACATTATATGACATTGTCTTGTCACAGTAAACGTGCGATACTGTAGGTCGCCTAAGAGGCACTTTATGTTGTGTATATTAAGTACGACGTCTATGCCAGTGTGATTGCGCTGTGCAGATACACAGAATGATGCACTGGTATCGCTTGCTGGATTTCTCGATATACGTACAATAGAGTCTTCCACCGTCCCGATACATAGCTTAAGCGATCAAAAAATTGAGAATCGGATACAAATAGCACAGCGAGCGCCCTGCACTGATGCTGCATTCCTTTAACATTATATGACATTGTCTTGTCCCAGTAAACGTGCGATACTGTAGGTCGCCTAGAGGCACTTTATGTTGTGTATATTAGTACGACGTCTATGCCAGTGTGATTGCCGCTGTGCAGATACACAGAATGATGCACTGGTATCGCTTGCGGATTTCTCGATATATGTACAATAGAGTCTTCCACCGTCCCGATACATAGCTAAGCGATCAACAAAATTGAGAATGGTATACAAAAAAGCACAGCGAGCGCCATGCAATGATGCTGCATTCCTGTTAACATTATATGACATTGTCTTGTCACAGTAAACGTGCGATACTGTAGGTCGCCTAAGAGGCACTTTATGATTGTGTATATTTAAGGTACGACGTCTATGCCAGTGTGATTCCGCTGTGCAGATACACAGAATGATGCACTGGTATCGCTTGCTGGATTTCTCGATATATGTACAATAGAGTCTTCCACCGTCCCGATACGTAGCTAAGCGATCAACGAAATTGAGAATCGGATACAAAAAAGCACAGCGAGCGCCATGCAATGATGCTGCATTCCTGTTAACATTATATGACATTGTCTTGTCACAGTAAACGTGCGATACTGTAGGATCGCCTAAGACGGCACTTTATGTTGCTGTATATTTAAGTACGACGTCTATGCCAGTGTGATTGCGCTGTGTAGATACACAGAATGATGCACTGGTATCGCTTGCTGGATTTCTCGATATATGTACAATAGTCTTCCACCGTCCCGATACATAGCTAAGCTATCAAAAATTGAGAATGGTATACAAAAAAGCACAGCGAGCGCCATGCAATGATGCTGCATTCCTGTTAACATTATATGACATTGTCTTGTCACAGTAAACGTGCGATACTGTAGGTCGCCTAAGAGGCACTTTATGTTGTGTATATTTAAGTACGACGTCTATGCCAGTGTGATTGCGCTGTGCAGATACACAGAATGATGCACTGGTATCGCTTGCTGGATTTCTCGATATATGTACAATAGAGTCTTCCACCGTCCCGATACGTAGCTAAGCGATCAACGAAATGAGAATAGGATACAAAAAAGCACAGCTAGCGCCCTGCAACGATGCTGCATTCTTATTAACATTATATGACATTGTCTTGTCACAGTAAACGTGCGATACTGTAGGTCGCCTAAGAGGCACTTTATGTTGTGTATATTTAAGTACGACGTCTATGCCAGTGTGATTGCGCTGTGCAGATACACAGAATGATGCACTGGTATCGCTTGCTGGATTTCTCGATATATGTACAATAGAGTCTTCCACCGTCCCGATACGTAGCTAAGCGATCAACGAAATTGAGAATCGGATACAAAAAAGCACAGCGAGCGCCCTGCAATGATGCTGCATTCTTATAACATTATATGACATTGTCTTGTCACAGTAAACGTGCGATACTGTAGGTCGCCTAAGAGGCACTTTATGTTGTGTATATTTACGTACGACGTCTATGCCAGTGTGATTGCCGCTGTGCAGATACACAGAATTGATGCACTGGTATCGCTTGCGGATTTCTCGATATATGTACAATAGAGTCTTCCACCGTCCCGATACGTAGCTAAGCGATCAACGAAATTGAGAATCGGATTCAATAAAGCACAGCGATCGCCCTGCAATGATGCTGCATTCCTATTAACATTATATGACATTGTCTTGTCCCAGTAAACGTGCGATACTGTAGGTCGCCTAAGAGGCACTTTATGTTGTGTATATTTAAGTACGACGTCTATGCCAGTGTGATTGCGCTGTGCTGATACACAGAATGATGCACTGGTATCGCTTGCTGAATTTCTCGATATATGTACAATAGAGTCTTCCACCGTCCCGATACGTAGCTAAGCGATCAACGAAATTGAGAATCGGATACAAAAAAGCACAGCGAGCGCCCTGCAATGATGCTGCATTCCTATTAACATAATATGACATTGTCTCTTCACAGTAAACGTGCGATACTGTGGGTCACCTAAGAGGCACTTTATGTTGTGTATATTTACGTACGACGTCTATGCCAGTGTGAGTGCGCTGTGTAGATACACAGAATGATGCACTGGTATCGCTTGCTGGATTTCTCGATATATGTACAATAGAGGCTTCCACCGTCCCGATACATAGTTAAGCTATCAAAAAATTGAGAATCGGATACAATATGCACAGCGATCGCCCTGCAACGATGCTGCATTCCTGTTAACATTATATGACACTGTCTTGTCACAGTAAACGTGCGATACTGTAGGTCGCCTAAGAGGCACTTTATGTTGTGTATATTTAAGTACGACGTCTATGCCAGTGTGATTGCGCTGTGCAGATACACAGAATGATGCACTGGTATCGCTTGCTGGATTTCTCGATATATGTACAATAGAGTCTTCCACCGTCCCGATACGTAGCTAAGCGATCAAAAAATTGAGAATGGCATACAAAAAGCACAGCGAGCGCCATGCAATGATGCTGCATTCCTTTTAACATTATATGACATTGTCTTGTCCCAGTAAACGTGCGATACTGTAGGTCGCCTAGAGGCACTTTATGTTGCTGTATATTTACGTACGACGTCTATGCCAGTGTGATTGCGCTGTGCTAGATACACAGAATGATGCACTGGTATCGCTTGCTGGATTTCTCGATATATGTACAATAGAGTCTTCCACCGTCCCGATACATAGCTAAGCGATCAAAAAATTGAGAATGGTATACAAAAAGCACAGCGAGCGCCATGCAATGATGCTGCATTCCTGTTAACATATATGACATTGTCTTGTCACAGTAAACGTGCGATACTGTAGGTCGCCTAAGAGGCACTTTATGTTGTGTATATTTAAGTACGACGTCTATGCCAGTGTGATTCCGCTGTGCAGATACACAGAATGATGCACTGGTATCGCTTGCTGGATTTCTCGATATATGTACAATAGAGTCTTCCACCGTCCCGATACGTAGCTAAGCGATCAACAAAATTGAGAATGGCATACAAAAAAGCACAGCGAGCGCCCTGCAATGATGCTGCATTCCTATTAACATTATATGACATTGTCTTGTCCCAGTAAACGTGCGATACTGTAGGTCGCCTAAGAGGCACTTTATGTTGTGTATATTTAAGTACGACGTCTATGCCAGTGTGATTGCGCTGTGCTGATACACAGAATGATGCACTGGTATCGCTTGCTGGATTTCTCGATATATGTACAATAGAGTCTTCCACCGTCCCGATACATAGCTAAGCGATCAACAAAATTGAGAATGGCATACAAAAAAGCACAGCGAGCGCCATGCAATGATGCTGCATTCTTTTTAACATTATATGACATTGTCTTGTCACAGTAAACGTGCGATACTGTAGGGTCGCCTAAGAGGCACTTTATGTTGTGTATATTTACGTACGACGTCTATGCCAGTGTGAGTGCGCTGTGCTAGATACACAGAATGATGCACTGGTATCGCTTGCTGGATTTCTCGATATATGTACAATAGAGTCTTCCACCGTCCCGATACAGTAGCTAAGCGATCAAAAAATTGAGAATCGGATACAAAAAGCACAGCGAGCGCCCTGCAATGATGCTGCATTCCTGTTAACATTATATGACATTGTCTTGTCACAGTAAACGTGCGATACTGTAGGTCGCCTAAGAGGCACTTTATGTTGTGTATATTTAAGTACGACGTCTATGCCAGTGTGATTGCGCTGTGCTAGATACACAGAATGATGCACTGGTATCGCTTGCTGGATTTCTCGATATATGTACAATAGAGTCTTCCACCGTCCCGATACATAGCTAAGCTATCAAAAATTGAGAATGGCATACAAAAAAGCACAGCGAGCGCCATGCAATGATGCTGCATTCCTGTTTAACATTATATGACATTGTCTTGTCCCAGTAAACGTGCGATACTGTAGGTCGCCTAAGAGGCAACTTTATGTGGTTATATTTAAGTACGACGTCTATGCCAGTGGATTGCGCTGTGCAGATACACAGAATGATGCACTGGTATCGCTTGCTGGATTTCTCGATATATTACAATAGAGTCTTCCACCGTCCCGATACATAGCTAAGCTATCAAAAAATTGAGAATGGCATACAAAAAAGCACGCGAGCGCCATGCAATGATGCTGCCTTCCTGTTAACATTAATGACATTGTCTTGTCCCAGTAAACGTGCGATACTGTAGGTCGCCTAAGAGGCACTTTATGTTGTGGATATTTAAGTACGAACGTCTATGCCAGTGTGATATGCGCTGTGTCAGAGGCACAGAATGATGCACGGGTAGCGCTTGCTTGGATTTCTCGATATATGGTACAATAGAGTCTTCCACCGTCCCGAGACTAGCTGAAGCGATCAACAAAATTGAGAATGGTATACCAAAAAGCACAGCGAGCGCCCATTGCAATGAGGCTGCATTCCTGTATTAAGCATTATAATGACATTGTCTTGTCCACTGTACAACGTGCGATACTGTAGGTCGCCTAAGAGGCACTTTATGTTGTGTATATTTAAGTACGACGTCTATGCCAGTGTGATTGCCGCTGTGCAGATACACAGAATGATGCACTGGTATCGCTTGCTGGATTTCTCGATATATGTACAATAGAGTCTTCCACCGTCCCGATACATAGCTAAGCTATCAAAAAATTGAGAATGGCATACAAAAAAGCACAGCGAGCGCCCTGCAATGATGCTGCATTCCTGTTCACATTATATGCATTGTCTTGTCCCAGTAAACGTGCGATACTGTAGGTCGCCTAAGAGGCACTTTATGTTGTGTATATTTAAGTACGACGTCTATGCCAGTGTGATTGCGCTGTGCTAGATACACAGAATGATGCACTGGTATCGCTTGCTGGATTTCTCGATATATGTACAATAGAGTCTTCCACCGTCCCGATACATAGCTAAGCTATCACAAAATGAGAATGGCATACAAAAAAGCACAGCGAGCGCCATGCAATGATGCTGCATTCCTGTTAACATTATATGACATTGTCTTGTCACAGTAAACGTGCGATACTGTAGTCGCCTAAGAGGCACTTATGTTGTGTATATTTACGTACGACGTCTATGCCAGTGTGATTGCGCTGTGAAGATACACAGAATGATGCACTGGTATCGCTTGCTGGATTTCTCGATATATCTACAATAGAGTCTTCCACCGTCCCGATACGTAGCTAAGCGATCAACGAAATTGAGAATCGGATTCAATAAAGCACAGCGAGCGCCCTGCAACGATGCTGCATTCATATTAACATTATATGACATTGTCTTGTCACAGTAAACGTGCGATACTGTGGGTCACCTAAGAGGCACTTATGTTGCTGTATATTTACAGTACGACGTCCTATGCCAGTGTATGCGCTGTGCAGATACACAGAATGATGCACTGGTATCGCTTGCTGGATTTCTCGATATATGTACAATAGAGTCTTCCACCGTCCCGATCACGTAGCTAAGCGATCAACGAAATTGAGAATCGGCATACAAAAAAGCACAGCGAGCGCCATGCAATGATGCTGCATTCCTATCAACATTATATACATTGTCTTGTCACAGTAAACGGGCGATACGGTGGGTCACCTAGAGGCATTTTATGTTGTGTATATTTAGTACGCGTCTTGCCAGTGTATTGCGCTGTGCATATACCAGAATGATGCACTGGTATCGCTTGCTGATTTTCTCGATATATGTACAATAGATCTTCCACCGTCCCGATACGCTAAGCGATCAACGAAATTGAGAATCGGATAAAAAGCACAGCGAGCGCCCTGCAATGATGCTGCAGTCTTATTTACATTATATGACATTGTCTTGTCACAGTAAACGTGCGATACTGTGGGTCGCCTAAGAGCACTTTATTTTGTGTATATTTACGTACGACGTCTATGCCAGTGTGAGTGCGCTGTGCAGACACAGATGATGCACTGGTATCGCTTGCGGAATTTCTCGATATATGTACATAGAGTCTTCCACCG